>NC_135531.1:166114251-166188508 GCF_045843805.1 Urocitellus parryii | reverse complement strand
CTTCATTGTTTTACCAAATCACACAGCTAGTGGTAGTAACTGGTAGAACCACGGGGTAGACATTCAGACTGCTTAGGAAACAGAGAATAGATAGTCTCTGCGTTCTTCTAGAAGTTTCAGAGTTGCATGGCTTTCTTTTACTTCTTCTTCCTCTCCTTCTTCTTTTCTGGAACCCAAATCCTCAGGAATGCTAGGCAGGCACTCTACCACTGAGCCACATCCTCAGCCTGCCTAGTTTTCAACCTATGGCCAACTCAAGTTAATTTTTCTACGTGATGGAAAAATAAGAATCAAGGTTCTTTCCCTTTGTATATAGATGCTCACTTGTGGATATACTTTTTATTTGGAGGGAACATCAAGTGGAAGGAAGTTTCCAGTACATACTACAGAAAACACAAACCAAGGAAAGGATAATCTCCTGGTCCTTCTCTCTGGTTGCTTAAAACTTTGACACTTTAGGGAGAAAAGCCAAGGCATAGGGTCAGTTAGGGATTATATGAGGTGGCCATGTAGCGTAGTGACAAGTTGGTGGCCTCTTCACTCTGCCTTACCTCTTTCGTATCTAGCCCCAGACAGTGCCTCCCAACTGCCCAATGATTCTATAATCACCCACCGATTGTCACATAAGTTCCTTCTCTGCTTCAATTAACCAAAAACAGCTCTATTTGCAACCAAATTCCCAGCTGCAACGAGGCAGAATTCCAACCAGGCATCTCTTCCTGAAAACCCCATGTGCTTTCTAAAATACTATTCTCAGCGCTCTGTTACAGCTTATACACATACAGTATTAGTATTACAATGCATTAAATTGGACAGTATCCCAGTGAGATGAGTGACGGGTGGTGGTGATCCTAAAAGAAAGCAAGCACAAACCATGGAGGTCAGATGCTCTGAATCTACAGACTCAGAAATGCTTGAAAGGAAAAGAGCTCTGCAAGCCAGGAAAACAAGTTTAAATAGGAAGCACCAGCTGGGCGCTGGGATTCCACCACCTGTTTTCCAAAGGACTGGATTTGGTTGTGATTTTTTTTTTTCAGTCCTATATGTTGGTGGATGATCATAGTCATAGAACCTAGAATTTTAAATCCATGACAGACCTTTAAAATCAGCTGACTTAGCCTGGTACAGTGGCAACTGCCTGCAATCCCAGCGACTCAGGAGGCTGAGGCAGGGGGATTGCAAGTTCAAGTTCTGCCTAAACAATCTAGAAAGACCCTGCCTCAAAATAGAAGTTAAAAAGGGAATGGGGATGTCACTCAGTGGGATTTCCCTCTGGGTTCAATCCCCAGTTTCACACACACACACACACACACAAAAATCACCTGATGTACTTGCCTCATTTCATAAATAAGGAGACTGGTACCCAGGTAGGTTAAAACACAGGTAGCATCACACAGCAAGGTGATGATAGATGCAACCTTGACATTGGTTGCATGGGAAAGGAAGATAAAAGTAGTTAAAAAATCAGAGGGAAGCAGGCCACAGGGGTGCATACCTCCTACCCAGCGGCTTAAGAGGCTGAGACAGGAGGATCACCATTTCAAACCAGCCTCAGCAAAAGCAGAGCACTAAGCAACTCAGTGAGAACCTGTCTCTAAATAAAATACAAAATAGGGCTGGGGATGTGGCTCAGTGATCAAGTGCCCCTAAGTTCAATCCCTGCTACCCCCGCAAAAAAAAATCAGAGGGAACCCCTCTTACACGGGGGGCAATTAGATATTAGTTCAATTAAGAAATCAAATTAGGAGTTGGGGTTAGCTCACTGGTAGAACACTTGCCTAGCATGCACAAAGGCCTGGGTTTGATCCCAGCATTGAAAAGAAAAAAGGAACGGAAGAAAAAGGGAAAAGAAAGAAAAATAATATTGCAAGCTTATTCCAGTCTTTGTGAAATCCCAGACCCATTATCAAACCCAACCCCCTGAGATGCGCCCACTCTTTCCTATGTTCCTATTGAAGAACCTCCAGATAAATGTCACCTCCCAAGTTCCCCAGGATGTTCCTAAGGCACATATTCAAGAAAATGAAGCACCCCAGAGTGAGGTGTATATGAAGTTGTTCTCCAAAATGTACTCTTTCCTGCCATCCACACGGGCTTCCTTACTTGTGTTCTGTGGATGGAATGAGATGCTCAGATACCCCTTCCCAAGTTGATGCCTTCCCAGGCAGCCTCTTCACTGTGACTCACTTCCTTTGCATCTTGTCCCAGCCACATGCTTGGTGTCATGGTGTTGCACTGTTATCTTAGAGATGATCTCTCTCGTGACCTCGTAAGAAAAAGGATGCTAAAGAAACTCCAGAAGAGACCTAAGGACCCTACTCAGATATTGTCACACAATCAGGCAACCATTCTGAATACAACTTAAGGAAAAACTTTCCTTCCCCAAAATACATTTTCTTTTTATGCAGTTCTGGGGATTGAACTCAGGGGTATTTACCTGTTTTGTTTATTTTACGTAGAGATAAGGTCTTGTTAGGTTTGTGGAGGATGTCCTCAAACTTGAGATCCTCCTGCCTCAGCCTCCTGAGTAGCTGGGATTACAGAGGTGAGCCACCATGCCTGATTAATTTTAATTGACACATAATAATTGTACATATTTAAGGGGGCAGAGTATGATAATTAGATACAGATATGCAATATATAATGATCAAATAAGGATAATTAACATTTTCCTCTCTTTACATTTATCATTTCTTTGAGTTTGAAACCTATGAACTTCTCTTCTCCAAAATTAACATTTTCTTAATTGGCTCTAGAAGTTAGAGAACCAACTAGCTTCCCCCAAAGGAGGATCCACCTCTCCAGCAGGTACAACCCAATAGTCTTAGGCTTTGTGGTCAACCAGGGAACAGAGGCCCCCACCCCTAAGTGCATTGCAGTGCCAATCTTAGGGATAATGAGGTCACTTAGTTTGTAATGATGTGAAAAGTTCTCCAAAATTTATCAGGGATGCAAAAAACAAGGGTGCCATGACCAGCATGGCTGATAATTCAGAATCCGGACAAAGGGCAATGGGGGATGGAGAAAAGACAGACAGACACACATAGAGAGAAAAAGCTGGGGCCAGGTGGGTAGTTGAACTCTGATGGAATTCGACTGACCCAGAGCTAGTTCAGCATGTTTATTTTATAAGTTTTAACATCAAAAGGTTGTTTTGGGAAAGTTTCAGGAAAGCAGACAATCTGAAGGACGCAGGACTGGTGAGACATTAGGGTTATCTTGTTATGCTCAGAATTGTCTATCCCTGGGAGCTGGTGCCTGAGCTCAAGGTCCCAACTGATGTAACTCTGACCCTTTGTGCAGAGTTTCCTCAGGCCAGGGCCACCATAGCATCTAGACCATCTCAACCTTCACCTTCACACAGGAAGTTCCCAGTGCAATCACAACTACAAGAGAGTCGGAAAGACCTTGATTCAAATCACCACTCTCTATGCAAGAATTTGATCACATGCACATAGAAAATTTAGCAAAATACACAGATAACTCTCAGTCTATGTTATTTCACTTGAGGCAACTCATGTGAAAAGAGACACACATGAAACTCTTAACAATGTTTGCTCTTGGGGCCAGGATTGGAGTATCAAGGAGGGAAAGATGGGGGGATTTCTTGCTTTTCACTTAAAACATCTTTGTAATGTTTATATTAATAATAACAACCCGAAATGAGCATATGTTATCTTTATAATTAAAAAGAGAAATAAATAAAATATTTATATTTTTTAGGTGTAGATGGACACAACACAATGCCTTTATTTTTATGTGGTGCTGAAGATCGAACCCGGGTCTCACCCGTGCTACTCGAGTGCTCTACTGCTGAGCCACAATCCCAGCCCCAAGAAAGAAATTTTTTTTTTTTTTAAAAGTGTAGTTTTCTGGGCATTACCTCCCAGACTTGGGGTGAGTGGAACTTGGAAATCTGTAATATAATTTAATATAATTTAAGTTCTTCAGACAATTCTAATGTGCAAACAGAGTTAAGGGCCACTGACTGATGAATAACTCTTCCCTGATAACATGTGAGCTGGGAGGAAGGTTCCTGGAGGGTGGGGGGTGGGGTGGGGGATGCCAATGAAATTTAGCAGAACACCTAAGCAGTGTGTCACTGGGGTGCGCACCCTAGGAATAGCCAGTAGATGCTCAAAAAGTGAAGAAGAGGGACGTGGGGTGGGGGAGGGTAGCTTAGTGATACAGTTTGCCTATCATGTGTGATGCACTGGGTTCAATGACCAGCACCCTTAAAAGGAAAAAAAAAAAGTGTTTAATTGTGAGAAGAGAGAAGAGGAAGGCGGGCCAGGCCCACAGGACCCACATGTCTCCAGAACCAGCCCCATGGGCTCCGTGTCCTCTGGTCTCCCCGCCACCAAACAAGGGCTTGCAACCCACAGGCAATTAAGATATTTGTTTTATTTGGAAGTCTCTAAGTTATGTTTAAAAATAATTCTGGGTTTCTTTCAAAAGGCAGGTTCAGGAGAAACATCTGGAATGAAATAAACCCACAGACCAAAAGAGAAAGGGAAAAAAAAAAAAAAAAACCTACTCCAACAATGCTATTCTCAACTGTGCCAGGAAAGATATGAATGAGGAAAGAGAGGGGAAGAAACAAACTAAAATGGTTTTAAGAGAGGGTGGAGAAAACCATCGTGTGGGTGGGCCTGGAAGCACTTTGCTCTCACATCTTGGAAGGAAAGAAGTTGCATTTTAGTAATTTTGAGTCGTTCTCAAAAAAGTAATTCTTATGCGTGGTTCTAAATTATACACTGGAGGTAACTCTGAGTAATGACACACAAGATTAGTATCTAAATCCCCCCTACTTCCCAGATAGGCACAATGCTACATGTCTATAATCCCAGCTACTCAGGAGGCTGAGGCAGAAGGATGGAAAGTTCTAGGCCAGCCATAGCAACTTTGCAAGACCCTATCTCAAAATAAAATAAAAGGGGCTGGGGATGTAGCTCAGTGGTAGAGTGGTTGCCTAGCATGTGCAAGGCCCTGGGTTCAATCCCTAGAACCACAAAAAAAGGCGGGGGTGGGGTGGGGGAATGACTGGGATAACAGCAGGAGGGAACTAGCATTGCTGAACATGTGACAGGGGCCTTGCACAAGTGTTGACTCTTTATCAGTTCTCTGAAGTTGTTTCTATTTCACAGATAAGGAGATTGACTCACAGGGAGGCTCTGCTTCAGAATCAAGCAATCTAGCCTGATTCTAGACCAAGTGGGCAGTTGTGACTCTGGATAAGTTACTTAAGACTCTGTATTTCAGGCTTTTTCTCTTTAAAGAGGAGAGAATAATGGAACCTCTCTCACATGGTAACAATCAAGATATACACCGGAAAGGGCTTAGTAGAGAATTAAGCAATCAATAAACACTAGGGACTATTGTTGTTAAACCTTAACACGTTCAATATCTTGCTCAAATGAAATAATTCAGCACCGAAATAAAATGTGAATCGGGGATTTGCATTATTGTCTTAGCCTCAATACACATCCTCCCTATTCTTTCTAAGCTAAATATCAAAGATAGATAAACAAACATACAGAGATCCCATCCTCCTCCCTCAACAGATATTAAAGTAGCCAAGGGTTGGATTAGTTGATGTCACCTTCAGGCCACAGGTTTAGTCCAGAGCTTATTGGTCAGTGAGTTGGACTGGTTCCCTGTTAACTGCTGCAGCACAGGCTAAGGATGAGGCCCAAGACAATTCTACTGCCAGGGTAGTGATGAGGCCTGAAGCTGGGAACAGGCTGGCAAAGGGCTGGAGGAATTGGGCAGCCACAGGCTCTGGTGCAAGGAAGGGGCTCAAGGCCTGGGTATGTTGTCCATGGGCCCAACAAGGGGAACATAGTCAGTCAGGTAGGCTGCAAGGGCAAGTGCCCAAGTCATGGGCTGTGGCCAAACTGGAAGGAGGTGACCAGGGATCATGACAGCCAAAGCTGGCCTGGGCTGTGAAGAGTAGAGCCGGGATTCTTAGGATCCCTAAGAGGGGACTGGCTGGCTCTCTAATGAACCTCTCTGGCCCTGGCCATCTTAGTCTCTCCTAATGAGGGCGTTTGAGTTGGGGGATAAGGTGTGTGTAAACAACCCCCATGAAAATGGGAGCCAAGGATGACCATTGATATGCCAGGCACACTGCACATTCTGTCTTAGTTCTCACAGCAGGCCTGTTCTTGCCTCTCGAGTTAGAAAACAGGCTCAGACAATTAAACTTGCTCAAGTTCGCTAAGAAGCTAAATAGAAATCTGCTTAGGATATTTGCAAAGCAAAAACACCTAAAAAATCTTGTTCTTGGCATAACTCAAAATCTGATTTTCCTAAGAATATATCAAAGAAATCACGGGTGAAAACATCAGACTTAGGTCCTCAACTGAATGGAAAGAGTGGGAAAGGCACTTTCTCCTCATTTTCTTCTTCTATTTGTCCTTTCTTTGTTTTGGCACTAACCCCTTAGTTAGTCAAACCCACAGCTAAGTAAGTGCTTTACTGCCAAACTACATCCCCAGCCTGTTTTTTTTTTTTTTTTTTTTAATATTTATTTTATTTAGTTCTCGGCGGACACAACATCTTTGTTGGTATGTGGTGCTGAGGATCGAACCCGGGCCGCACGCATGCGAGGCGAGCGCGCTAACGCTTGAGCCACATCCCCAGCCCCATCAGCCTGTTTTTTTGTTGTTGTTGTTTTTTAAAGACAGGTTCCCCCTAAGTTGCTAAGGCTATCCTCAACTTTCAATCCTCCTGCCTCAGCCTTCTAAGTCTCTGGTATTAAGGGCTTGTGCTACCGTTGGACGCAGTTTCTTCTTTTTTGAGGGGTAAGCAAGAGTGAGATAATAACTTTTCCTGGAAGCCCTTGGCAAATTTTCTCCAACATCCCCTGAGCTAGAAGTGGGCTGTATGTACCCTAAACCAGTTGCTGGCAGAGTGAACCAGTGTTGTGTTGATTGTCTAAGAAGGACTGCAGTTTAAACTGTGGTGCTAAGCAAATTGCCTACAACATTGAATTCTGTTAGCAAGAAGAAGGGGACAATGGCTGTTGAGCTGGCCATCACTGGAGCTACTGCGGTCCTTCAGAATGCTCTGAAATGTCAGGGGAGCAAAACATGGACTATTCATTTAACCAAATGGCTACGTTGGGTTCAGTGTTTATTAACTATGTTTTTTAAAATAAATAAATATATATGTATGTTTAAATATGTATATGTATATATATATATATGTTTATATACATATACATATATAAATATGTATATATATGTTTAAATATGTAAATATGTATTTGACCCTGATAGAGACTTGAATCCCCTGACATAGGTATGAGAATATGTTCTAACTGAAGTTTCTCTTCAATCCTGTCCCCCTTCTATCTCCCTCACTCTATTGATCGGCTAAGCCCCTTGTGTCCTGCCTTCCCTCATGGTCTCCACTTCCCATCTCTCTTCAATTTTCTGATGTCTGACTTTGACCCACTGTCTCCCTGTCTGGCAAAGATTCTGAATATGGGTATCAAGGTCCCCAATCCCTTGTACACTTTTCCACCTACAGTTTACTTAGCTCCATGGAACTCAATGTGGCCTCCAAACCATGGCTCCCCTTCCTTGGTTCCTAGCACCTGCTTTCCCCTTGTGTTCTTCTGGGATCTCTGGCTACTCAGTCTCCAATTGGTCTACTTCAGGCACTATTCCCATAATTAACCCTGGTTAATTCCCCAGGGTTCTTGCCTTTACAGTAGCCCCCTCTTATCTACAGGGGATATGGGCCAAGACTTTCTGTGGATGCCTGAAACTGCAGATAGTACTATTATCTTGTATATAATGTCTTTTCCCATATGTACATAGCTATGATAAAGTTTAACTTATAAATTAGGCATAGTAAGAGATTAACAATAATAATGAAAAAGAATAAAGTAGAATAATTATACCAATATAATAAAAAATCATGTGAATATGGTCTCTATCTTATTGTACATTGACCTTTTCACCTAAAAGAAACACTGTATGACTCTTCTTTGGTATTTCTAAACTGTCAGCATCACTGTTCTCACACTTGGGGGTCATTAGTAAGTAAAACAATGCTACCTGGACACCAGAACTGATCTGATAACTGATATAACTACTGAGTAACTATGGGCAGGTAGCATATACAGTGTGGATACTCTGGGCAAAAAAGGATTCACATCTCAGGAGGGATGGAGCGAGATAGTCTGATAATTCATTATACTACTCAGAATGGATGAAATTTAAAACTTCTGAATTGTTTATTTCTGGAATTTTACTATTTTTAGACCATGATAGGTGACTGAAACCATAGAAAGTGAAACTGCAGGTGAAGCCATAGATATGAAGGGACTACTGTACTTCCTTTCTTCTCTCTCCACACACTGTCCTTATGCCCTGCACTAGCATCTCAAATTTCTAACTTCAGTACAAGCTGGAGACCTCAGCAGCAGGCCTGTATGTTTAACTTAGTTTTGGATGATTCTACCTAGAATCTCCCAGGCACCTCAAGTTCAATTCCTTCTAAACTGAACTCATCCTCCTCTCTTTAAAATATACTCTCTGATCTTTCTGATAAGACTACCCACCAACCCACCCAGCCACTTGGCCAAGTCAGAAACCTGGGTTCTATCATGCAGTAAATGGATCAAGTCATTGTTTCTACCCTACTTAGTATCTCTGTTGTCCTTTATGTCCACAATTCCCACACAGACTCAAACACATCATAACCCTCGGCATTATTCCAAGAGACTGAAATTGGCCTCCCTACTTTACATTTACCCTACCCCCCCCCAATATGTGTTCTCCGTCATCATAGTATCTTTAAAAAATACACAGATGATTACTGCTCCACCTTAAGCCCTCCCAAAGTTCATGATATACTAATGCAAAGGTGGCCCCTCTCTCCAGTCTCATTCCTGCCCTTTCCCTTCTTAACTGAGGCTTGTCCCATGCTGGCTGGCAAGAGCATGACAGGACATGGCACTGTTACCCTCAATAACCAAATTGTTTGCATCTGTATAACACTCTTTTGTTGCCGTTGTTGTTTGTTCGATTTGGGGGTTTTTAAAAATATTTTTTTAGTTGTAGATGGACCCACTATCTTTATTTATTTTTAAGTGGTGTTGAGGATCAAACCCAGTGCCTAATGCTTGTGAGGCAGGCACTCTACCACTGAGCTTCAACCCCAGCCCCCACTGTTTGTTTTTGAAGCTCCATTTGGGGAGGTCAATGTTAATGATATGAAACAATCGGCTAAGTCTCCTCCAACACTGTGGGGCTGAGTTGAATTGTTGTAACCTTTAAATCCAAGTTTCCTTATATGCAAAATAGGGGCCCCAATACTTTCTCAATGGGGAGTTGGGAAGACATAAATTCAATGATGTATACAACAAATGTGGCCGGTAAGTTTCTAATCAATGACAGCTCTACTTACAGAGTACATCTTACTCTTCCAGGATGGCTCTAGGTGTTTGTTTGTTTGTTTGTTTGTTTAAGGTACCAGGGACTGAACTCAGGGGCACTCAACCACTGAGCCACCTCCCCAGCCCTATTTTGTATTTTATTTAGAGACAGGAGGGTCTCACTGAGTTGCTTAGCACCTTGCTTTTGCTGAGTCTGGCTTTGAACTTGCAATCCTCCTGCCTCAGTCTTCCAAGCCACTGGGATTACAGAAATGTGCCACCAAGCTCAGCTTTGTGTTTTATGGTTTTTAGTTTCTTTTATCTCATAATAATCCCATGAGGTAGGTACTATTATTCCCATTTTATAGATGGAGAAACAAGCACAGAAGATTTGAAAAGTTTGTCCAAGATCACACTGACTGGGTTGGGGTGTCCTTTGCCCTGTCACTGCATGAAGCATGCCAGGGAGATTTGAATCCTGGCTGGGTAACACCATAAACTATATTCTTTTGGGGGCAGAGGGACCTAGATATTTAACCCAGGGATGCTTTACCACCACGTCACATCTCCAGCCCTTTTTATTTTTTATTTTTTATTTTGAGACAAGGTTTCCACTAAGTTGCTTAGGGCCTCTCTATATTGCTAAGGCTGACCTTGAATTTGGGATCTTCCTGCCTCAGCCTCCTGAGTTGCTGAGATTACAGGTGTGTGCCACTACACCCAGCTCAGAAACTGTATTCTTAATCACTAAGTGATTTCAATTCTTTGTGACTGATCATCATTTAAATTAATGCATTTATTTTAGTCAGATGCACAAGAAAATACATTTGGAATTCCAAACAATTTTTTTGCAGATTATTTGGTGGGGACACACAGAATCTAAGAATTTCTAGAATGTTAGTATAAAAGTCAATAGGAGGATGCCCTCCACCACACACACACACACACACACACACACACACACACACACACAAATTTAAATACTTAGAAGGTGCTTCCATTGAACTGATTCAGGAACTAATTTCTTTGATGACACTGATACCAAAATAATTCAGATCAAAGTTGAATCTGTCATTCTGCAAATTAAGGAGTTTGGAAATTGCTTCAAAGGGACCAACGTTTTTGCTCTTTTCAAAATTCCATGTCACATCACCTTCATTGGGTACAAACTTCAAAACAGGAGCCCTTGTGGCTACCCATTTGGGTAAACTTGATTTTTTAGCTGGAGCAAAGTGCTTCACACTTGGTATTTACCTAGTTCTCCTTGGGCTGGATTTTAGCCAATCTGTCAACAATCAGAGGCACTCAAGGATGACTTTAAAGGTGTATCACAGGAACTGAAGTGTGTGATTTATGTCAACTCAAACAGGTCTTTCACTACTTGGTCTCAATTCCATGAATATTTGGGAAATTCACCCTTGTAAGGACAAGGCAAACAGAGGCACAGCCTTTTAGATCACCCTTTCTGTGTTCTGCAAAGTCCTTTAGGGTGGAGACGATGTGATATACATATCTCTGCAAACCCAAATCCTGGCGCGGTGCTTGGCACAGAGAAGGCCCTCAGCTAATCCAAATACCGGCAGGGTTAGAGGTCCCAGTTTGCCTCCTACGTCAACCACGATAGGTTCAGAATAGGGGTTGCTGTGGCAGAATACATACAAGCGACAGATACCAGCACCCTCGCATAAAGGGACTTAAATTGTAGTATTTAAGAAATAAGATGGGGTTGGTAGTATTTGAGAAATGGTCAAGTTGTTGGAAATATATAAAAGCTTCCCAAAATGACTAAGTTGGAGGACTGTACTAATCTGGTTTTTTGTTTTTGTACAATTTTTATTCTTTCAATTTTGTACCAGGGATTGAACCCACGGGTGCTTAACCCCTGAGCCACATCTCCAGCCCTTTTTTGTATTTTATTTGGAGATACTGTCTTCCTAAGTTTCTTAAGGCCTTGCTTAGTTGTTAAGGCTGGCTTTAAACTTGTGATCCTCCTGCCTCAGCCTCCCAAGCCATTGGGATTACAGACATGGGTCACTGTGTCTAGTGACTATACTTATTTGAATGCGTAGATTCTGATATGCTTGTAACAACGAAAATAGATTTTCACGCTTTATAGTGACACCTGGTCCTTCTTCCCTATAAACCAAGTAAGCTGTGGTTTCAATCCTCTTTTCTTTTGGTTGATGTTTCTCCTAGTCTTTTCCCACTAAGATAGTATCTGATTCTATAAAATCTGTCCTTCCTTTCCTTATTATCTAATCATATAAAACATTCACATATGGAGAGATTGTGATATGTGTGATAATTCCAAAGATTGCAAGCTCAAAACAGACCTGGAAAATTTCTTGATTCACTTGACATTCTTAAATCAGCATTCTTTTAAAGCGCTAAAAAAAAAAAAAAAAAAAAAAAAATTTAAGGAAAAGACCCAATGGTAGAAGCAAGTAAAACTGGTGTTTGAAGGAAGAGTACTTAGAAGAGTGCCTCTTCTCCTGTTAGTTGAGAATTGAATTGAACTTTAAAATAATCTATTCTCCCATCAGATATGAATTTTATCCATTTGAGGAAACATTACCCATAACTGATAATACTACATTACAGGTACTAGGCTAAGTGCTTTGTATTATTATTCTTTCAATTGTTCCCCACACTTTGTGGATGTCAATAATCCATTTTAGAGATTCTGTAATTTCCCTAAATACACATAACAAATAAGTTTTCTGTACCCCAAAGTCCAGCTTCCCTCAACAGAATCAGTAGTTTTAACACAGGACCAGAACCTGGCATTGTACGTAAAGGTGTGCTTATTAGCTGTGTGATTGAGAAAAGCAAAGAGGTTGAGACTTTCGAAGCACAGAGGGTAGTGCCTGGCAGGGGACAAACCCTCAATAACTACTGCTGTTATGAAGATCTTGCCTGCTATGATTTGTCCCCTTCAAAACTCATGTTGGAATTTAATCACCATAGTGGAAGTTTGGGGAGGCAGAGCCTTTAAGAGGTGATTAGATCATCAAGAGGGATCAATGTCTTTCCTAAGGGAGTTCTTGCTCTCACAGGACTAAATTAGTTACTGCAAGAGTGCTGCTTTAAAGCAAGGCAATCCTTGTGTTTTACCTCTTCCACACACTCTCCACTTTCCTTTCTGCTTTCCACCATGAGTTGAAGCAGCAGAAGGCTCTCAATAGAAGCCCTCCAGAACAATAAGCTAAAGTAAATCTCTTTTCTTTATAAATTACCCAGCCTTGGGTGCTCTGTTACAGCAATGGAAAGTGGACTAAGACACTGCCCATACTGAGGATGACAGTCCAATTTGTACAGATGGAAAAGGAGGCTTAGAATAAAAGTGAAGATGGGGCAGGGCACATGTGTTATAAGTTGCCTGGTAAAAGAAGTGATCCAAGAAGAAGTAAAAACTAAGGTCAAAACCAGAGCAACTGGTCTAGAGCTCTTAGCAGCCAGGACATTTGATGGAGGGGGCTAGGGATAAACCTCAGTGGTAGAGCACCTGATTCACATGTTTAAGGCCCCAGGTTCAATACTCAGCAACTCACACACACACGAGAGAGAGAGAGAGAGAGAGAGAGACAGAGAGAGAGAGACAGAGAGAGACAGAGAGAGAAATATGATGGAGACCAAAAGGGTTGGAAGAGGTAAGCAAGGGTATAGAAGATGTCATTTGACAGTTTAAGAATCTCTTTTTGAGCCAGATGCCATGGTATACACCAGTAATCCCAGCAGTTGGAGAGGCTAAGACAGGAAGATCACAAGTTCAAAGCCAGCCTCAGCAACTTATGGAGGCCCTAAATAACTCAGTGAGACCTTGTCTTTAAATAAAATACAAAAAAGGGCTGGGGATGTGGCTCAGTGGTTAAGTACCCCTGGATTCAATCCCCTGGACCAAAAAAAAAAAAAAAGACACTTTGAACACAGAGACAGACTGTAGAGCCCTTTCTCTGGAGATTGCAGATATCTTCTCAATGTTAGTGGCAGTTCTTCAATGTATACCTAATAGAGAACCCACAAAATGCACATCCTGGCAGATGGCAGATGGAGAGGGCCCAAATTTGAGCGTAGTCATTGATGGAGAAATCTGTCTCGTATGTAATATATTTTAATATATGAACATAAATAAAATGCAATACATTAGATCATGTATATGAAATTTTTTTTGGTTAATTGTAACACACAGTGGAAATACTAAGAGTACAAGGGAAATGTGCTAGTGATGCAGGGTTCTGGGGTCAGGATTATGAGCAACCAGTCATTCTTCATTGTGACAGTTGCCCAGTTCCCAGAGTCTCCTTAACCCTCAGAATTAGGAGTGGAGAAGCCCCCACATTTAGACAGGCAACATGGCAGCCCTGGAATAAAGACCACACTTCCCAAGATCCCTTGCATCCAGGTGTGTGCAGCAACCGAGCTCCAGCAGAGCTCCAGCTGTGATGTAGTGATACTTACCGCTTCAGGCAACTTCCACCAAGCAGCAAGCTCCTGCCTTTCTTTATGTCTTTCCCCTGTGGCTGCCTCGCATCTGAATGTGTTGCAGCCCTTGTCACTAATCTAGACCAAGAGGATGAGTCACACCCAGGGGATGGCAGAGCAGAGAGCTAGAAAGAGCCGGGTCCCTGAGAAGTTCACAGAGCAGGGCCACTCAGGACTGCCTGCCTCCCTCAGTTTTTCACAGAAGAGGGATTTAACTTCTCCTGTGTAAACCACTGTATTTTAGGGGTTTTGCCAAATGCAAATGGGATTATCTTAATCTCTTTTGGATTTTCTTTTCTTTGTAGCACCCAGGATAGTATATATGCTCTGCAATAGCTAGCTCTCCAGCCTTCTCTTGGATTCTTGTGTTCATTTTTGCTTCTTTTCTAACTATGCATGAGGTCTCTTAGGAGCCCCCCTCCTGGGTTTAGAAGGGTCTGAGGCTGGCCAGTTTGTCTCAACCAGTCCTCTTAGTTGGCCCCTAAGCACTCTATAGATCCTATATTTCTTAGTGGTCTGTTGTTAATGACTATGGTAAGCTATTCAAGATGTTTTTATTAAACTTCAGAAGTCTATACTTATGAAAAAAAATAGACCCCAGAAGAAATTATTAAGCTCTTCAGTCCATGCTGGATTTCAGGAAGCTAATTGGTCCTTCTTGAGCTGTTCTGGGTGGTTTTGCTGCGATTTCCCAGCTTTAATGCTGAGCACCACGCTCAGTCTCAGCTGCCAGTTAACTAGGGCAGGAAGACTGCTGCATTAGCATGACAAGGACTCTGCAGCTAGCCCAGGCTTTCCCAGCACTCCACCGGCCAACACAGATGGGGGCTGAAATTTGTCTGCCAGGAGAAGGAGGATATAGGGAAAGGAGCTGAGGGAATGGGGCATCTGAAAACAGGCAGGCCCAGAGATGGACACTTGAGACATCCTTGTGAAAGCTGAACTAACCAAGTGCCCAAGGTCTGGTGCAGGGGACACTAAAGAGGGGTAAGGAGAAGGACAGGAGTACAGGTCAGAAGGGTGAACAGAGGTGATTCACTGGCACTACTGGGAATACAATTAGTAGCTCTTGAATAAAGGAAGAGAAAAGGAAGAGAGAGAAGCAAAGAAAGGACAGAAGAAAAATAAAGAGGTTGCTAAAACCAAATGCCAGGCAGCCAAAAAGAAGTATTGCTTCAATAGAATAAACAAGACAAGAATGTGCCTGCAGGTATACTAGGGTTATGCTTCAGCTGGGTGAAAAACGCAGACACCGACACATACATATACAGACACATAAATAGATATGGATATACACGTAGGCATAGATGTCATGGTCGACTTCTAAAATGGCCCTGGTATTTATATCCTTGGGTAGTAACTTCCTACCATGAATAGGGCTGGCATGTGTGATGAATAGGGCATTATGGAGAAAAGGTGAGTAATTTCCAAGGCTAGATCATAAAAAAAAAACATAGAAGAAGATCTCACCTTGCCCTGTCTGATGACTCCCTCTGGGGGAAGCCAGTCTTCAAGTTACAAGGACACAATGGAGTTTCATGAAATAATGAATGGAGTTCTGCCTACAGTGCTAACCAACCAGCCAGCCAGGTGGCCATCTTGGAAATGGATCCTACAGCCCTGTTCCAGGCTTCCGTTGCTGGTGACCACAGCCCTGACTATCATTTTGTAGAGATTCCCCCCAGCCCCCCACCCCCAGTACAAGGGATTGAACCCAGAGGCACTCTATCACTGAACTACATGCCCCATCCTTTTTATTTTTTATTTTGAAATAGGGTCTCACTAAGTTACCCTGGATAGTCTTAAACTTGCATTCCTCCTGCCTCCGCCTCCTGCGACACTGGGATTACAGGCATGTAATACTGTGCCTGGACCCCGACCTGGACCCAACTAACATCTTAACTGCAACCTTAACCCTGAAAGAGCTGTTCCCAGATTCCTGACCCACAGAAATCCTGCGATAATCCTTTATTGTTTTTAATGTCACATGTAATCTTTATGTAATTTATAACAAATATAAATCATATGCTCATATTTTCCAGATATAATTTATAATATAGGCACATGTATATAATTATCAAAATAATGTGCATTTATTGGAGAAATATTAATAAAAATTCAGAAAAGTAATTGAAATCACCACATTCTACCCCTCCAGAAAAAATATCATGTCCTAGTCATTGTTTTAAGCACACTATCTGTTAACTATTTAATTCTCACAACAAACCTTATAAGGTAAGCATTATTATAATTCCCAAGTTAATTGATGGGGAAACTGAAACAGAGAATTCAAGAAACTTGCTAAGCAATAGGCAGAAGAGGTAGAACTTGATCCCAAGGACTCAGAGTCCATCATCATCTTATATTATGATACTATCTGGCTTAAATTTTGTATTTCCCTCCAGTATTTTTTCTATACATCTAAAAAAAAATTAGTAGGCTTTATTTTTTAGAGCAGTTTAAGATTTGCAGAAAAATTGAGCAGAAAGTACCAAGAATTCCCATATACCCTTTATCCCCGCCTCTCATCAACAGTTTCCCGTTATTAACATCAAGTATTAGTGTAGTACCTTTGTTATAATTGATGAGCTGATACTGATACATTAAGTCCAAGCTTATATTCAGCCTCACTCTTGGAGTTGTATATTCCATTGACAAATGTACAAGGGATAGAACTGCCATCCTTGTATCATATAGTATTTACTGCTCTAAAATCTCCTGTGGTCCACCCGTTCGTCATTCCTCTGCCTGTCATTTTTAAGCAGAGGTCATACTATATACATACACCAATTTTACATCTCACTTTTTTCAACTAATATTACATAATAAACATTTTTCCATGTCAGTAAAACTTATTTATAAACACAATTTTTGATGCTTGACTAACACTCTGTGTGCATGGCTGAACCATAACTATATTCCCTGTTTTTGGGCATTGGAATTGTCCTTCTAAGACCTTTTTGTAATTCCTGGAGTTGGGGATTCTTGGCGACTCAACCCAGTACACTTAATTTAAGTGTGCCTTTGTCCACAGATACATGTGGGTTTCAGTAAGCCCATATAATTGCTATGATTTAAACATACTTAACCTGACTCTGTTAGAAACTTGGAAACTATTGATTCTGTAAGTTTTTTCTAGCCTGTGAGTGCACGTATTCTATCCACCCCCAACCTGGCTTTAAGAATAAGCTTTCCTTAATTTCAAGAAACAGATCACTGGGAACGACTAAGAAATTGTCTTTGCATCCTATTTCTCACATTGGACCCAGGCAGGTAGCACTTATGCCTTCCCAGGATTGACAAGGATCTGAAGACAACAAAATAGACACAGGAGCAATAAAGAAAAGCGATACTGATTTGTCATGTACTCTGTATTTCTTTTGCCCATTTCCATATTCCATCACTTAATTCTGAATTCAGTTTTGACAGCCCACAAACTCCTATTGGATTAAATTGCTATGACTCATCTGTACTTTCAATTTTCTCTAATTGAAAATTCTCTTTACATGTGATTTTCTACTTACTATACTTTCTTGATGTGCGTGCCAGGGGACACCTGGGTCTGTATTGCAGGCAGGTACACAGACCTGTTCAGGCTGGTTCATTAGTCACACTGTCATTAACAAGAAGGGATAATGCACAAAAAATTTAAGCCTTAGGTTTAAGTGTTGCCCTGCCCTCCCCTCTCCCTCTCCCTCTCCCTCTCTCTGTCTCTTTCTTTGAAATCTGATGCCCAGAGAGGAAGTGGTGTTCTAAATTGTGTAACTTTGTTAATCCTTACAGCAAGTATTGGTATTAGAAAATTCTAAAGAACCACGAGGAACTAGAAATGTAAAACCTGAATTGGCAATTATAAGCCCTTGATTGATTTTGGCCAAAGAAACATTATTTGTCTCACTCATGATGGGCAGAATTTTAAAAAATTCTGAGTAAGTTCAACTTAGAGTGAAGCACAACCTTAATATTCATCTTAATGTATTCCTGGGTGTTTGAAGAAAAAAAATTTCATATAACTTACAGAATGCCTATAAGATAGCTTAGATAGTATATAGGTAGCTTTCCAATGAATATCACTAGGCCACAGTAGAACAATGTGTTAATTTATCAAACATTCAGTAAAAGGTCTCTATAACATAATAAGTGTGTGTTGTGTGTGGCGGGGGAGGGGGTGCTAGGCACACTTACTAGGAATTAAAATTAACTTTAGACAGGTGACTAGTAACAAATTTACAACTTTTATGTCCTTTTGCTTTTTTTTTTTTTTTTTTTTTTTTTTTTGGTACTAAGGATTGAACCCAAGGATGCTTTACCACTGAACTATAGTCCTTTTTATTTTTAATTTTGAGGCAGGGTTTCACCAAGTTGCTGAGGTTGACCTCAAACTTGTGATCCTCCTGCTTCACCTCCTGAGGCACTGAGAGTAATAAGCTTTTGAGATAACCTTTTTTTAAATAATCTGTTAGAAGTTTGGCTTTACCTCCAGGAGAAGTTCAAACATAAAATTGGAACCATTATTTAAACTGGTTAAATATGTAATGACAACACATCAAGTTTCTACAATTTCACATATAGATGATTACAACTGACTTCTGAATTTCCTTTTCCTGCATCTCAGTCATAGGGCAGATTCCCCTTGGCACCAATGTTTCTATGCAGTGATTATTCTGGGAAAGGTGTGGGTTTTCAGAATTGAATGGGGGAAGGGAGGGCAAGATTTAGTGTTGATTGTAGCATGTTGATGAGTTGGATGCTGCTCATGGGGTAATGCTGTTCTTTTTTTTAAAAAAAAAACAAACATTTTTTTAGTTGTAGATGGACACAATACCTCTATTTTATTAATTTACTTTTATGTGTTGCTGAGGATGGACCCCAGTGCTTCACACATGCTGGGCAAGCACTCCACCACTGAGCCACAACCCCAGCCTCACTGTTGCTATTTTAACTGGTCTACCAGGTTCAGTCTCAGCCCAAGTCTAATCTCTCTTTCCTCAATGCCATGAAATTAACTTTTCTTGGATAACTAATTTCGTGACTATACCGCCCTTCTTACACACATTCATCCCCTACCAGTTAATGCTCATACTCTTCAGCTTAACTTTCAAGGAACAACCCTCCAATATCCCATTAGCAAATCTTGTAATGGATTATAACAAATGGTTACACCTCCTCACCACCATCAAACTTTCATAAGATCAGAAGTTGCTCATATCTCCTACTACCCCTCCCCATAACATCATTCTTAAGAATAGAACTAGGGGGCTGGGGTTGTGTCTCAGTTGTAGGGCTCTTGCCTGCATGCCTGAGGCACTGGGTTCAATCCTCAGCACCAAATTAAAAAAAATAGATAAAATAAATATATTGTGTCCATCTACAACTAAAAAAATAATAAGAAGAAGAATGGAACTAGGAGCTAGGGTAGTGGCTTGGTGGTAGAGTGCTTCCCTAGCATGTGGGAGGCACTGGGTTGGATCCCCAGCACTGCATGTAAATAAATAAAATAAAGGTCCATCGGCAATTAAAAAAATAAAAGAATAGAACTAGAAAATCAGAGTTTATTTCACCAAACATTTTTGGGGAATCTCTACTGTGTAAAGCTTCTGGGGACCCAAGAGCAAACAAAAGGAAGGATCACTGTTCTAAAAAGGGCTATGCACTTTGCTAGGGAGAACTGATTCCCTGGGGAATGGGAGATTCTTCAGGCTTCCGGGAAGAACCACTGTCAGAGCTGAAATCTTGGCAGAGAATGGGAGGCAGGGCAAGAAGAGCAAGACTGCAAAGACAGAAGGACAAGGCTGCATATAAAAAAGGTAAGAGCGGATCAGCTTATGACTCATCTGTGAACAGAACCTGCGCTGTGTCTAGTTGACAATACCTTGCCAATAAAACCTGGGGGTCACTCAACTGTAATCAAGGTGACTTGGGATAGCCTCAGAAGTGGTTTAAAACCAGAGAAAGTTATAACTCAAACAGGTACATTGAACTGCCTGCTTGAGGTAGTGATGGATAGAGGAAAAGTCCTAGAAGTGTGACAGGTTGTCAAAATTTGTCTGTGCTTTTAAGCCCTGTCCAGAGGAGAGCCACGTGCATTGGGTACTCATGAGGGTTGTCATCACTGAAAAGAACTGCTCCATGTGGAGCAGGGAAGATTTCCATTCTGGGTTCCCTAAATGACTTTCTTATGCCTGGGACTTTGGTACTAGAAAAAGGATATTGTTATAGCAAAGACAGTGTCTGGTCCCTGGAAAGGCATATTTCTTTTTAAAAAGAATGAATTTGCTTTATAACCAGTTTCTTTTAAATCTTAGCATATGAGCATCCCAAGAGCCTGATCAATGTGTGCGTTTGATGAGTTCAAAGACTGACCAACCTCTGGTAGCTCCACAGGACTCTGTTATCTGGCAGGCAGTCACTGAGAGGGCAGCAAGCCTGCTCCTTAAATGTGGGTCCTGCTAGTATTATCATTTGTGTTTTGCATCTCCTCTGTCTTCTCCTTGACCATCTAGAATATAACCTGAAGCCATGTGACTACAAATACTTCACTGTAAATCGTTTGTCTCCAATCCACAATGAGATAAATACAGAAATTGAGAGTAAGCAGTGAGAATTTGTCAGGGTAATTAATTTCCATCAAATCTAACAAGAAAGTTGGGACTTGTATTTTATTATGTCTTTTATTATATGCCTTTTTCATTATATTTCATTTCATAGTAATTTATTTTTATTTATATTTTATAAAGATGTTGGGACATTCTAGATTGATCATTCACCCCAGATCATCTGACAAGATCTGAGGAAAGGGCAGGGATCCCTGGGTCACACTGAGGCTCTGTGATGTTCAGTGCCTGTCCAAATGGGAACTATGTCCCTCAACCTGCTGCACAGTAGAATCCCCTTGGGATATGATAAAAAAAAAATCTATATCCTTATCTAGAGAGACGCTTCAGTTCCACCCTGATCAATTAAATGAAAATGTGGGTGTGAGCATGGTGGGGTTAAAGCATCTATATTTATTTATTTATTTAGGTACTGGGGGATTGAACCCAGGAATGTTTTAGCACTGAGCTACATTCCTAGCCCTTTAATTTTTTAATTTTGAGGCAGGGTTTCGATAAGTTCCTTAGGATCTCACTAAATTGCTGAGACTGATTTAAACTTGTGATCCTCCTGCCTCAGCCTCTGAAGTCCCTGAGATTATAGGTGTGTGCCCGCCTACATCTGTATTTACAAAAAATCTACTTAGTGTTTCTAACTGACAGTCAGGGATGGGAATCCTTTTTTTTTTTTTTTAGGAATGAGGATCTTTAATGTGGACAGTACACAATCAATGACCACAGGTTGAATGGATGATTATAATGATTATAACAAGTCAGTCAGCCAACAGCTGGTACTTACACAGCTGATAATGCTGTATCAGGTTCTACGTAACATGGTAAAAAGCCGTGGAGATTAATCAAGATTTTCCAATCTGATGATAATGCTTCTGTGAACAAAGCCAACATATAAAGAACACAAACCAACAAACCAGCAGTTTTCACCTACAAATAAAGTAACATTTATATGCTATACAGGGATGTTCTCTCTCACTCTCTCCTTTTTTTTGTGGGGGGGAGGGGTGATTATAACACACACACACATACACACATACATATTTAGTTGTAGATGGAGAACGCCTTTATTTAGTTATTTTTATGTGGTGCTGAGGATCCAACCCAGTGCCTCACACATGCTAGGCAAGTGCTCTACTGCTAAGTCACAACCGCAGTCCTGGTGCTTTATTTTTTATTTTGAGACAAGGTTCTTAGTAAGTTGCTGAGGGTCTTGCCAAATTACTGAGGCTGGCTTTGAACTTGTGGTTCTCCTGCCTCGGTCTTCCAAGTCCAAGTGTGCGCCACCATGCCCAGCTCTCCCTCTCTTTTTTAAAGCAATCAAGATTGCACCTAATAGGAAGATTTCTCAGGTCGGTGTCCCCAAGTTGGTTAAAGAATCCACTAGATGTCACTCAAGATCCCTCAGGGTTCCCTCTTTCAGGGTCTGCCCAGCCTTCAATTCTATATACTATCTACCTTCCCAAACTGTGTCCCACTCCCAATGGAAACTCTTCAAAACAAAGGTACACTGTGTTAGGATATGAGTTAGTGGCAGAGCACTTGCCTAGCTTGTGCAAAGCCCTGGGCCCCTTCTCCAAGCATTGCCAAAAGAGGAGGGGGTTGCGGGACAATAACAACAAACATGTATAGAACTTGTTTGTTGGTCATTTGATCTCCTTGTACAGCTTTCCCTAGGCTCACCCCATTCATTCATTTATTTGGGAATAATAACTGAGGGCTGATCTTATCTCAGATATTCAATTAAGTGGTGACAAGATAATGGCTAGTGATTCTGTCCATGATTCTGTCCTCATAAAGTTTATAGTTTCATCTATGAAAGCACTTCTCCAATTTGAATTGTTTATTTACTAATGCTCCCTTCAGACTAGAAGCTCTCAAACTTTTTTGGCCACCACATCCAAAGAAAAAAGACATCTTATATCTCAACCCCCCCCCACAAAAACACATGACCACATTTATGCTTATATTCCTGTTGTATGACACACTCTAAGATTTTCGATTCTAGTTATTCCTCTGTTTTCAAAATGCTAGTCATGATTCATCAAATTGATCTCACAAACCTCTAATAAATATAACTTCAAGAATGAAAAATACTTACCTTAAGGGCAAGGGCTACCTCTTCCTGTATTACCATTGCTTAGCAGATAGCAAGTGAGCAATACATATATTTTTTAATGAATAAAAATTATGAGGACTGATTTGCATTAATATTTAAATTAAAAAACTTAGATATAGGTTAAATGGCTTATATTATGCATGTTAATGTCCTAAGAATAAGCTTATACACACACATTATTTTCACATATATCCTTTTGGTTTTTTGCAGATATTATATAGACATTATGCCAATATTTCACCCACAATCTGGGGTTCCCATTTTTAAATTCATATAATTAAAAATATGTTCATTTTGGGAAAAGAATTCATTAACTCTTTCAGATATTTAAACTTATAAACTCTAATAGCTAAAAATAGTTGGTATTAGAGATTATGGCACAAAGAAAAATAGCCTCCGAAAATGCCTTAATCCTCAGAACCTGTAAATATGTGTCCTTACATGGCAAAATCTTTGCAGATATGGTTAAGTTAGAGGGTTTGAGATGAGGATATTATCCTGGGCTACTTGGGTGGACCCAATGCAATCACAAGGATCCTTACAAAATGGAGGCAAGAGGGTCAGAGTAGGTGAGACAGAAACATGGAGATGCTATCCTGCAGGGTTTGAAGGTGGGAGAAGGAGCATGAGCCAAGGGATGTAGGAGGCCTTTAGAAGCTCTACAAAAGCCAGAAGAGGAAAGTTGGATGCAGTGGTACAGGCCTGTAATCCCAGCAACTTGGAAGGCAGAGGCAGGAGGATTCAAGATCAAGGCTAGCACTCATCAATTCAGTGAGATTCTGTCTCAAAATCAAAGGGATGTGGCTCAGTGTTAGAGTGCCCCTGAATTCAGTCCCCAGTACCCCAGAAAGGAAAATAAAAAGTCAAGGGAAGGTCTGGTGTTGTAGCTCAGTGGTAGAACACTTGCCTTGCACATGTGAGGAACTGAGTTCATTCCTCAGCACCACATAAGATAAATAAATAAAATAAAGGTATATAGGGGCTGGAGTTGTAGCTTAGGAAGAGAGCACTTGCCTTGCAAGTGTGAGGTACTGGGTTCGATCCTAGCATCACATTAAAAAAAAAAAAAGCAAATAAATGCATTGAGTCCATATACAACTAAATTAAACAAAAATAAAGGTATAAAAAAAAAGTCAAGGGGAGATTCTCCTCTAAAAGTTTCTAAGGAATACAACCTATTGACTCATTTTTGTTTTTCTGATGTCCAGATTGTAAGATAATAAATTTGTATTGTTTTAAGCCACTGTAGTTGGGGTAATTTGTTGTAGCAGTAATGGGAAACTAATACAGAGATGGAGAAGATAACTTATTGGAATAAAGTAAGACATTCTCAAATTAAAAATGTCAGAAGCTGGGCGCGTTGGCTCACACCTGTAATCCCAGCCACTCTGGAGGCTGAGGCAGGAGTATCCTGAGTTCAAAGTCAGCCTCAGCAAAAGTGAGGCACTAAGCAACTCAGTGAGATCCTGACTCTAAATAAATACAAGTATATTTTATTTATTTAATGTCTCTAAATAAAATACAAATGTATTGGGATGTGGCTCAATGGTTGAGTGCCCCCCCCCCCCAGTTCAATCACTGGTCAAAAAAAAAAAAAAAAACCCTCAGCGGGCTGAGAGAGTAACTCGGTGATAGAGTGCATACTCAGCATATATGATGCCCTGGGTTCAATTTCCAACCTACCCCTCTCCTGATGCTGCCTGGCAAAGTGTTGAGGATTTTGCATCTGATAAAAGCAATTTAGCAAATAGTTGTGTGTATGTATGTAGTGAATAATTCAAAAAGGTAATATTAGGACAACTGCCTAACCTGTTTTAAAAAAAACATGAAGGTCGATCTCTGTCCTGGTATACAGGAATTATTTCCAGATGGATAAATTTCAGGAAATATGAATGACTTTCATTGAGAAAAATGCAAAATCAAGAAATGGCAGAGAAGATGTGAGTAATGGTAACTCTCACACTTAGTTAAATTGGCAACATTTATTTAAAGTAAGAATGCACAAACGTTTTGGCCCCACAAATTCATTCCCAGGAATTGACCTTAAAGAAAATACTTCAATATAGGTATAAAGTTTTGTAACAAAACAAAACAAAAAACCCAAACATTCTTTAAAGCATTATTTGTAGTAGCACAGAACTAGAAATGACCCAAATGCCCATTAGTTAGAGAAAGCTGATTACATCATGGGAGAGCCTTTAGAAAGAGACAAGTATCTGTATGTTCTGTTGAGGAATGATCCCCAGATATATTGGTTAGTGAAATATAGTAGGTACAGCATAACCTGCTGTGTTCAGGAGAAAGAGATATACTATTTTAGCTTATACATGCAGAGGAAATTCTAGAAGTGTCCCATGGATGATTACTAGTGCTTACCTTTGGGGAGTGGATTGGAAGTAGAAGGAAATCTCTAGTTTTAAAACTTTTACATTTTGTGTATAGTTTTCTGTCTCAGGATTGCTAAGTTGGGTCATCTGCTCTGCTCTTCAGCCAACAAGAAAAAGAAAGAATTTCTAGCAAGTGAAGAGAGAGAAAGCCATGCAGACAGAGTGCCACACTGGGCCACTGCCTCAGAGGTATATCTATTTGATTTTTAAAAATAAGTTTTTTTTTAAGTACATTTAAAGTTGTTTTGTGCTTAAAGGAAGTCTAAGCCACAGTATTCTAAACTTATTGGAAAAATGTATTACATTTCTTTAAAGATTTAAATTCTTTAAATTTACTTGTTTTGTTTTTCTTTGCTTTAACGGAGGCATGGAGATTACAGATAAAAAGATGAAATTGCCCCCTAATTGTCTAGCCAAGGCAGACAGATATCTAACTGGGGTGTCATGTCAGAGACAAGCTTAGGACTCAAACTTGTCTGAAAGTCCTTGTACTTTGAAAGTTCCACCTCACCAGCTTAGGTAACAAAATCAAGTCATTTTAAGTCATGTGCTTTTTTAAAGTTAAAATTCATATCACTCCAGGCTCTGTCTAGCACGTGGAGTCCAACTTTCCTTTGGGGTTCTCTTCCCCTATATATCCCCAGTGATTCCAAAGTTACTCAAATTTCTTTCAAAGGGGTCCTCTCAAGCTACTGATGGTAGGGTGGCCTGTGAGTCAGCCACAGTGCCCAGGCAAAGATTATCTTTCAGTAAGGCTGCCCAGGGTCATTGCCAAGGCCCAGGAGGCTGGGTTAGGCTGCACAGGCCAGAATAAATGCCAATTCCCTCCTGGCCCTGGCTATCCAGGGTTAGGAGAGAAGGCTGGTCCTTGCCTGTCAACAGCCTCCAACTATGGACACAGCCTTTACACTCACACTCCAAAGCATAGCCAAGGGCATGTTGAAGACACAGAAAAAAAAAAAAAAAAAAGATCAGTCAATAGCTGTGTCTGCTAATATCCAGTAATGTTTGAGGTCGCTTAAAAAAAAATAAGCTAACTCCCAACCATTAAATTATCTTAACTATGTTTCTTAGGTGTAGATCAGGTATAAATTCCTTATTGTCATATCTTTCTACATCTATAAAGCTAAAGAAGTATGGTAGATGATGCTGTTTTATTGAAATTTAATTCTCTTGGGCTGAGAATATTGAACTCACTGCTATGGTTATAGTTGTTACCACATACAAAATGATTCAAATGATTCAGAACAGGCATTAAAATATAATAATTTTAAAAAGAACAATTTAAATAAGAGCAAAACTCTACATTTATAGAGAATTTGCAAATTGATTTTCTTTGACTTCTGTTTAATGAACAGTGGTCTACACTTTTGCTACTGTAAGGTGGTCCAAAGACCAATGAGCTTCTTAGAAATGCAGAGTATCAGGCCCTACCTTAGACCTAGTGGATTAGACCTGCATTTTAATGCGATACTCAGGTTATGGATATGCAAATTGAAGTCTAACTTATTATTTCCCAGTTCAGTCTACAATAAGCCAGTATGGAGATGGATATATTCTAAAGCGCTCTTTCTCTCTCTCTCTCTCTCTCTCTCTCTCTCTCTCTCTCTCTCTCTTTTGTTGTAGTTGGAAACAATACCTTTATTTTATTTGTTTGTTTTCATGTGGTGCTGAGGTAGATTTAAGTGAACTTAGAATTTTCTAAGAATAACAGTAAGTATTAGTGACTCCAATGGCCCATCCTGGTGACTTTCACTAAGGATGTTCCATTCAGGAACTTATTTAATTTATATGAATTGTCCAGAGTAAGCAAATCCTAGAGACAGAATATAGCTTAGTGGTTGTTAGGGACTTGGAAGAGGAGGAAATGGAGAGTGACTGTTAACAGATATAAGATTTCTTTTGGGGGGTAGAATTAGTAGTGATAATTAGTAGTGATAGTTTATGATAGTTTATTTTAGGTGGACTTAGTGGTGACAGTTGCACAATTTTGTGAAGGTTCTAAAAAGCATTGAATTGCACACTTTAAAGAGTAAATTTTATAGTATGTGAATTATATATCAGTTTTTAAGAAAGTGGCTTCATACTTTTCTTAAAGAACAATAGATGAATATGAGGCTTATGTTTGTTTATCTAAAGGGCTCATCCTGAGGAGTTTCCCAAAACAAAGGATGTCTTTCTCCAAGCCCTCATCAATGCTGAGACTCCAGATATATTTATGCTACACGTCAGATTTATGTATTATGTAAATATAGATGCTGTGGTTTACAGATGAGGGTAGAAGGAATGAGCTGCAGGGGGAGGGTCTGAAGATGGAAAGGTTAGTTGGGACTAGTAATGAAGCTCTATAGGGCATCAATAAGGGCAATTTAGACCTGATTAATATCACTGATAATATCCAAACTACCAGATTTAGAAGGCGAGGAAGAGTGTGCTCCATTTTAAACATCTTCCTGAAATCCTACCGTGAGAGATTCAAAACATTTCATTCTATCCACAACACTATTTTTTTTTTAAACCAGGCAGTGTAATCAAACATTATAAAGGATATAAAGATGACTGAGAGGTCCTTTCCCTCCAGTGGAAGTAGTGATCAGACCATGGAGTCGTGGTATGACCTGCACAGAGCTAAGTACTGTACAATAAAATGTATAGTATGATAAGAATCAAAGGAAGATATAAACTTAGAGCTCTCTGTGTCAAAAGAGGAAGAAATTACTTTTTACTGTTGGTGGTATTCCTTTCTGATCTTTTGTTGGAGGATAAATGGATATTGATAAGTGGATTTGGGATGGAGAGCATTTTATAGAGTCAACAGCATGAACAAAGGCATCGAAACTGGATACTTAGAGGCAAGAATGCATATTTAGGGAAGGATGAATGAGCACTGGCTAGACAAGAAATCTGGAAAGAAAACTAAGTAGACGAGGTAAAGCAGAAAAAAATACGAACTGACGCGTTTTCTTTTTCAAATGGCAAAACTAGGGAGGGGGTTGAGAGGAAGAGAGTCAGTAGAAATTGCAGTCTTTCACAGATTGGTACACATTTCCCTGACTGGTAAATAGCCATTGTGTTGACTTGAAGGGAAAGTAATTTTTGAAGGAAGATTTTTATAAAGGCCGGCTCTAGTAGGGTGGAAGCTATGAGCAAGGAGAAGGAAGAAGACGCCTGGCAACTGGAGAGGGTACCGGCAAATATGAGGCAAAAGGGAAGTGTGACGGTCAGGTCCCTGTATCTTTCATTTAAACTAAGATCACCCAGCCCATAAGGCATCTGTCCTATCACTAATAGGTTTGTATCCCAATAAAATATGAAAATTCCTGACATGATAATATTAAATGCGCATTTATTAGAGTGAATTAATTCGATTTTAAAAAAACACGGTGTTCCTGGTACATAGAGGGCATCTAACGTTTTATAAATTAACCTTGTTTGTTTGGGCTTTGTTTTGGAGCCTGTATTTAGGAGAGTATTCAAAACTGCACCACAAATCCTCGATCTACTATTAGTATTGATACTGGGATGCCCTGGTACCAAAAGATCTGCTTCTCCCCTTTAATAACACTTTAGTCTCTGGCCCCTCCCATAGGTCCCTAGGATCCTTAGGTACAGCGGCGGCGGGGTGGGGGCGGGTATTGCAGTTCGAGCAGCCAATCACAGCGCGGAGAAGGGGTGGGGCCACGGCGTCCCGCCTCTCCTCCTAAACCGCCCACCCCACCTTCCCAAGACCCGCCCCTCTCACACCTGCGTGTCCCTCTACTCTGGGGCTGCTGTAATCTCTATTCCCTGCGCTAGCAGGGAAGGGGCGTGGCCTCACCTCTCGCGAGACCGCCTCCTGTTGCCTTTGCCGCTGCTCCTGGCAGCTGACTGGTCGCGCTTGCGCAGCCGCCATGTTCGGTTGCTATGCTGCGGCCTAGGAGACCGGTTGTGCTTGAGGGAGGAGGAGGAGACGGAGACGGAGGAGGAGGAGACGGAGACGGAGGAGGAGGAGGAGGAGGAAGAAGAGGAGGCGGAGAAGGAGGGGGGTGACTGAGCGCCTCTTGCACTCTCACACACAAACCCTGCCCAGGATTGCCCGCCCGCTCCAGGCGTGCTGCGCGCTTTTCCGCTCCTCATCCCCCCCCCACCCCCCCACATTGTTCTCTCAGGACTCCTGGGTACCCAGGGGCTGAAACTGGGCCTGAGCTGGGGCGGGAAGAGATTGGCTTTGGCCGGAGGGTCAGAGATCTGGGGCCAGGCCCCCCGCCCCAGATCCCCTCCCCCACGTCGCTTTTTGGGGGGTGTGGATTATCTCATCCCCGCAGGGAGGTGGGAGAGGGCGCCGGCTGCCCGCCTCCCTGCCACTTCCCGGGCGGCGCTGGCCCGCGGTAGCCCCGCAGCATGAGGTGGTGCTGGCGGCTCCCGGCCGTGGCACGGCCGCTGCGGCGGCTGCTGCTAGGGGAGCGCTGAGGGAGCCCCCAGAGCGGCGCGGCGCGGCAGACGCGCTTCTCCCGGGTGCGTCCGGGCCTCGAGGTTTTTTTTTTTTTTTTTTTTTTTTTCTAAAGCCGAGAGGACGCGGCTGTGATACGAAGGTAAGAGGCTCTTGGGTGCCCGCCGGCCTTTCGGCCCTGCACGCTGTATGCGAGGTTGTTACCTGGGGCGTGTGAGGCTCTTGGAGGTGCCAAATAGGGCAAACCGGAGGTACAGGGTTGATTTAAAAGGAAGGAAATAAGGACGCTTCTTTTTTTCCTTTTTCCTGGGACCTTTGCTCTTGGAGTTCCCAACGTTATAGTTGAAATCTGTTATGGGTGAATGAAGGAACAAGGGATGGAATACGTACGAAGATGGAACGTTTCGCGGTGCCTGAACTCTATGTAAGGCTTTAGACTCTTTATAGACTTTTCCATTGCTGGTAGAATTCTTGGTAGATTTTTAAAAATTGGCTCAGGAGCGCTTCTTGCTTGCTGCAGGAGCACACTATCTCTACTATTCAAATTCTAACCTTCTAATGCTTCTACCAGTATATGCTAGTATTTAGAAATCTGTAGTTGGGCCAAAAAAGTTGAGATATAGCTAAGTAGATGAGCCGATGCATTTCCCAGGGTTTCCTTAAAATGGAACAGTTTACAGTTGCACTGATGTACGTATGGATATTTCTGTGAAACTTAGAATGGGAGACTGTGTCTGGGCTTGCATCATAGAGTGACATCAGTATGCACAAGGACGATTTGCAGGATTTTTCAAAGCCTTGTTCTAGGAGGACCTGACATATCTGCAACAAACCAGCTGCTTTTCGAATATGAAATTTAATATTAAGTTTTTGTGACGAAATCTTGAGCCCACTTGAAACAGCACAGCACAATAAAACATTTAAAACATCTATGGAGGAAAAAAAAAGTCAGTGTATCCGACTTGTAATAGAAGATTTGAGTAGAAAGAAGACTGGTACAGTAAAAGCCAGGGCATTTTAAAATCCTGGCTTCCTGAAGCTTAGTGTGCCAGAGGGAGGAAATTATTTCTCATTTTTTAAGAGGGGGAGGGGATGACCTTAAAATAAATGATTATTCAGAGCCCCAAATGTCCTCAATGGAATAGAGCTAGATACATCAGTTAAATCTTGAATTTGATAAGTTTAAATTGAACATTGTTTTAAAGGAAAAGAAAACTTTTGAAAGCAAAAGTTGTGTATGGTACAGAACTACTTTACAGACTCATAAGAGTTAAGTCAGTTTGTGGATACCACCATTTTTTTGTCAGAATAAATTTCTGCTCCACTTACCATAATAGCTATTTTTGCATCTCTTAACATTTTTATGGCTTACATATCTTTATTTCATTTTGCATTTACACATGTGCATGGTTTTATAATATGATCCTAAGTGATTTGTAAGAGCAACATGGTCTTTTTTGCATATAGTAATTGTGATTTAGCTAGTATGTTTTAGACATTTGGCAAGACATTTTGAACACAAGGAGACATCACTATTTTATAGTTTTTTAAGATATTGAGTAGGTTAGTTATTAATTTAGAAAACCAGGGATTCTTCAAAAAGCAGTAATAGATGAGGATGTGACTTTCTTATTGCCTGTTTTCTAAAATGTTAGCTGTGGATGGATTGTGTCAAATTTGTGTTGTTTTTTTTTTTTCTTATGTCGTAATTGAATATCTTTAAAATACCTCTAGTAACATGTTACTTTAAATTTATGACACCTGATTTCTAATTTAGGCTAGGCATAAAACCAGCATTGATTGAATGCACTGCTAAAAATACTTTCTGGGTCAGATGTACTTAGAATGCAGCCTCAGGAAAATTCGTTTAAACTAGTCTGTGACCAATGTACACTTCATTATTATTGAAGGATGTTAAAAAAGTACAGAATATCACAAACTAAATTTCATCAGTTCAGACAAAGGTGCCTAACTTTTATTTTAATGTGTAAAGTAAAATAGTAATAAGTTTATGTGGGATAATAATTTTAAAAAGTTTTTTTCAATTTTTTTAAACTTATATGATCCCTGTAGACTGTTGTTAAACTCTGTGGTTTATATACTTAATATATTTTAGTTTCATCTATTAAATATAATTGAGTTGTATAGTGACAGTATGTATATGGAAATATTGTTGTTATTGGTCTAGTATTTATTTATGACTTTGTTTACACTCAATAAGGGGAATGTTGACCATGTTTTTTTAAGTGAATTATCTTTAAGGAACAAAGAGACTACCAGATAATTTCACAGAGGCACTGATATTGAGAATACTTTGTTTTGTCCTTCAGAGAGTTAATTTGGTCACTTTTAAACAGCAGGAATGCCTTTAAAAAATATTTAAGGATCTTAACTTGTTTAGTGGCTGTTTAAAGGGAAATGGTTAAAAGTTCTTGAATTTTTTGTTACTTATTAGGTATGCAAAAATCTCTGACCTCACTAGGAATGAAAGTCTGTATGATTTAACGGTGCTAAATATGAATTATTGCTCATAAATAAAATTTGTTTATTGGTAGAAAAGCACTGGTTACAGACTGAATTGAATTGTTATTTTTCTGGGTTATTGCATGTTATGAAGTTTTTTATATGCTATAGTTTTTTATATGCTATAGTAGATTAAATTTACTGGCTCACTAGAAGCTGTGAAGCCTTGAAGATTGGCTTAGCATTCTGGAAATCCTTGTATTGTTTGCCAGGAAAGTACTGTAGGAGGAAGGTATTGTTATTTCTTCATTTAATATTCAATTAGTACCGATGGTGAGAAGGAATATAATGTGGAAGCACTGTAGGGTATTTATTGGTGTGGAAGTCAGTTGTTTAAGAACAGCCTAATTTATTGTATATCCTTTGCATGAGAAGTCAGTATAATCAAATATAAAATGGAATGGGGGAAAAGAGAAGGGAAAATTTGTCACACTCTCTGTATTAGAGGTATTTTTCCCTCACATTAATTCTTTATTTCATTATTCCGAAGTAGAAATACTGGAAGAAAAGCTCAGGTTTTCATACTGTGGACTATTTTGAGGGGAAGATATTAACTTGGGTGGGTTATTGTGTTTATATCTTTTAACAAGGAGATTATGTAGAGTACTAGGGAAAAAAAAAAGACTCCAGAAGAGAAGAGTAATAGTATTTATTATTTTGTTAAGTGTCAGACAGTGTACAAGGGGTATTTCATGTTATTCCAGTTCATCATCAAGTATAATTTGTGAGGTAAGTATTATTAATCCCCTGTCCTACCCCTGAAATAGAAGTAAAAAGAAATTAAATAACTTGTCCAGAGTCATACTCCTAGTTAGTGGAATTCAGACCACATTTGTCTTACTGTAAAGCTTATTCTTTAGATCAGGGCTGTCCAGTTAAGTTTTCTGCATATTTCTGTGGAAATATTCCCTCATGTCCACACTTTAATGAGGTGTAATTGACAAATATGATAGAAATGTTCTTTTTCCGCACTGTTAGATATGGTAGCCATTAACCATGTGTGGCTGTGGAGCACTTGACATGTGACTAGTTATGTGTGAGAAAATGAATTTAAAATTGTATTTAGTTTTAATCACTTTAAAATGTGGTTCACAGATGCTAGCCATATCTGGTTGTGAATGTGATAGTGTTGGACAACACAGCCTTATATCTTGCATCCTATGAAATCTGAGTTCTAGTATGTAATCTTCTACAAGTTTGTGTATGGCGTTGGGCATGTTACTTTGTTTTAGAGTCTCCATTTAACCTATTGTGAAAACAGTGGGGTTACCATTAAAAGATTATTTCCAAGATCTCTTCTTGTAATTTTTATTAAATGTTCACTGGCTCTTAATACAAACATTTGTGAAAGTCTCCCCTCTGCAGTGTGCCCGTTCTTCGTATAAGGATTTTTATTCAGTCATTTTCTTTTTGAGAATATGTATAAATCACACATAAAGAATAATGGATTACACACACACAGTTGTTTGTTGAAAAGATTGGGTAATCCAAGGCAGTACTATATGTTGGAACAAAGTTTGAATCTTTTAAAATATCATATTTCAGCAAGTCACCTTCCATTTAAGAATATGTAGAGTTCCCTGGTGCTTATCAAATTTATTCTCAATTTATCTGCTGGCCCTTGAAGACTTTCCCCAGTTTCATCTCACCAATGCTGTTTCTTATTTTTGTTTTAAAAAAGAAAACATTCTTGTTTTTCCCTCCATCATTTTTTCCTCAGTTTAACCATCCTGCAGTCCATCTGCCTCCTTTAAGCTGTTCTCAAAATTTACCTTTTCTGGAAGAATGATGCTTAATCCATTCATAAAGATCAGGCTTTGGGCTGGGGATGTGGCTCAAGCGGTAGCGCGCCCGCCTGGCATGCGTGCGGCCCGGGTTCGATCCTCAGCACCACATACCAACAAAGATGTTGTGTCCGCCGAGAACTAAAAAATAAATATTAAAAATTCTTTCTCTCCTCTCCTCTCTCACTCTCTCTTTAAAAAAAAAAAAAAAAAGATAAGGCTTTGAGTCCTGGTGACACCACCTGGGGTTAATATACTTGCTCAGATACAGTTTATTATATCTTCCTACAGCTTTTCTTGAGTTTTAATGTTACCTACAAAATGTAATAAAATTAAAAACAAGGCTTGCTTAGTTTGTGTTGCTTTGAGTTTAGTTTGTTATTCAGTAATTCCCTTTTTAAAAGTTCCTGATTTTAAAAAGTGATAAATACTGTAACAACATTTATTGGTAATCACCATTGTAATATTTTTTATTCCTTCTGGATAGTTATCAATACTTATTTATATTATATATAGATGTGTAATATATAGACATATAGCATATATACCTGTATTTTTTTTTCCTGGAAAATTGTGTAGTCAAGATATAATTTTAAGTCAAATATAAGGGAAACAGATCTGGTTTGGAATCTAGTCTCAAAAACTTTGTGCATGTCAGAGAAAACATTCTACATTTTACCTAACTTTTGTATTTACATACATGAATAGAGCACAGTGAATCCCAACATAAAGTATGTCTACAAGACACTAATTAAAAAAAAAAAAAAAAAAAAAAAGCTGTAAGTTGCATAAAGACCAGTAGGGTAGAGGGAAGAAAGGAGGGACTGAATTAGAGCAAATTATATTTTATGCTTTTGTGATTATGTCAAATATATCCTAATGTTTTATATAACTACAGAGAATCAATTAAAAAAAACCCCTTGGGCAAATTATGTAACATCTGAACCACTTGGCCTTTTATTGTGGAGATTAGGATAACATATATAAAGCATCTAGCACTGTGTTTAAATAGATGATCAAAAAGTGGTAGTTGGTATTACTATTTTTTCCATTTTCCCATTCCCATGTTCATGAATGTAGTTTAAATGTTTGCTTAAATTCAGGTGATATTCCATAATTTATTTAGTCGTTTGCCTCTTGTTAACTTTAAAAATTTTCTTCAGTCTAAAACTGTAGGAGTGGGATAATGGTCCAGGGTTATGCCAAATCTCTCTCTCAAAATTCTTACAATGGGTAGTCTTGTTTTGAAAAAGATGTTGATTTGATTGCATAGTTTTGCGTTGTTATTTTAATTAATGTGTTTTTGAAATTTTTGGTTTATTGGGAAATGATGTTGTAAGCATTTCTTTACCTCTTAATAGAGTAAGAGTAATGGCATAAAGGAAAATACGGCATGATTCTTGTCCTTGAGCTCAAATTCTAGAGTGGTAACACATGTCAACAAACACAATTCAGAGTGACAGTGTAATAAGATCTGGGGGAAATGAGAAGTGGTATTTGTAATATGGTCTTGAAGGATGAGTTGGAATTGATCTGGGGAAAGAGAACAGTGTGTACAAAAAGTCAGAAGTACGAAAGAGTACGTAGTGTGTTTGGAGAAATTCAAGTTGTCTTGTGTATATTCACCTCTTGATGGGTGTGGTATCTACTCCTGTGTATGAATCTGTGTGTGCATATGTGTTGACTATTGAGGGAGACAAGCCTAGTGAAGGATTCTTATGTTTGGGCAATGAAAGGGATCATATTAAGACCTTTAGAACAGAGCTTCACGTTGGGTATGTTGGAGCCTTAGGATGGTTTCTTTTGGCTTCATAGTCTTCTTGGTTTATACAGTTGTGCTAAAAAATTATTTTGGTGCCAACTTGGGAAAAGGATTGTGAAAAACAGTGTTGGAGAGTTTATCCATTCACTCTTGGCAGCCCCACTTCATAGTCAAGAATAAAACGCATACCAAGTCCTAAAGCAAGCATAAAGAAGGTCAAGTCAAAGTCTCCTCTTCCTCCCCTGTCTTCCCTTCTTCTACCCATTCCTCAGTATTTTCTTCATCATTGTTGTTGGGGGAGGGTAATTTTTGGTGCAACTGTGTGGGAAATCAGCATTAACAATTAGGATATTTGAATAAGGGAATAAGATTGGAAATAGGTTTTGAAAGGTAACTCGTGGCTTCTAGGTAATGATACAAGGATGTAAGAATGGTGCAAGGATGAGGTTAGAAATGGGGTAGGGAGATAAGTAAGGATGATCTTAGCATGCCAAGTGAGGGATAATAATGCTAGGAATGGGGAAATAAAAATAAGAATGTGAGATTACTGATTAGGTAGTTTCATTAGGACTGTGAAAACTGATTAGGTAGTTTCATTAGAACTGTGACTCCATTTGGATATGGGGGAAGGAGGCAAAAAGTTGAAAATGATGCTAAGATTTGTTCTTTGGCCTCTTTTCTCCTTTGAGAAGGCCAAATAATTTTTATTGAGTACCGTCAGTGAGCCAGGTATTTTGCTAGGCACCAAGTTTGTCATGAGTCCTTATTGGATTTTAAAAAATTAACATTTTGAAATTCAAGCCTAATGAAAAGTCTCAAGGAAAGTAGTTAGAGCGCCTGAACTGTCTATTTGTTCATTTGCCTGTTCAACCAATTTTCAACTATATATATATATATACTGTGTATGTACCCAAGATGAGCCTGGAACGTTTTGTTGTGCCTAACTTACTGTAGCAGGCTTAGTAAAAACTTCCTTTCTACATTTCCAGGGATAACCTGGGCATATCTTTTTGTTATGTCTAATTATATTCTGTTTAAATTTATTTTTCACATTTTTTATTGATATATTGTAGTTGTACATAATGATGGGGTTTGTTGTTACATATTGGTACATGTGCACAAGATAACAATATTATTTGGCCAGTATCACTCCCTAGCACTTCCCTCTTCCCTCCCCTCTTTTTGTCCCCTGATCCTGTCCCTCTTCTGATCTCCTGTCATGAGATCCCTGACTACCCTGCCCACCCCCCACCACCTCTCTTTTCTTTTTTACTCTCTAGTTTCGACAGATGAGAGAAAATATACCACCCTTGACCTTCTCAGTTTGGCTTATTTTGCTTAACATAATTAATGACCTCAAGTTCCATCCATTTTTCTGCAAGTGGCATAAATTCACTTTTATGGCTGAATAAAACTCCATTGTGTATATGTACCACATTTTCTTTATCCATTAATTCACTTATGGACAACTAGGCTGATTTCATAGTTTGACTGTTATGAATTGTGCTGCTGTAAACATGGGTGTATGCATGTATCCTTATAGTGTGGTGACTTTAATTCTTTAGGATAAATACTGAGGAGTGGTATAGCTGGGTCTATGGTTGTTGTATGCCTTGTCTTTTGAGGAAACTCCATACCAATTTCCATAGTGGTTGTATTAATTTACAATCCACCAACAGTATAAAAATGTTCCTTTTATGTTTATTATTATTATTATATTTGTAGTACATTTGTATTTCTTCTTTTGATAGCTATTATTTAGTTCAATTTGCCCATTTATTAATTGGGTTTTTTCTTTATATATTCTAAATATTAGACCTTCTTTGGGGGTGGGTACTGGCGATTGAACTCAGAGGCACTCAACCCCTGAGCCACATCCCTAGCCCTATTTTGTATTTTGTTTAGAGACAGTCCATTGGGTTGCTTGGTGCCTTGCTTTTGCTGAGGCTGGCTTTGAACTTGGGAATCCTCCTGTCTTAGCCTCCCCAGCCCCTGGGGAGGCATGCGCTACTGCACCCCGCTAGATATTAGAGCTCTTTTGGAAGAGTAGACAACAAAGATTGTCTCCCAGCAGAGGCCGCTGCCAAAGCCCAGAGGTCTTTTCTCCAGGCATGGTTGCCTCTCCCACACTGCTGCCCCCACCTTTGCCTAGAGGTTTTCTCTCTGGCACCGCAGATGCCACTTCTACCTACTGCTGCCTCAGTTACCCACTCCTCCCTGTCATCACCTGGAAGTCTTTTCTCCAAGCGCTGCTACTACTGGTGCTGCTCCTGTCAACTGATTCACATGGTGCCGCTGACCTGGACTGCTGCTGCTGCTGCTGAACCACTGCTGCTGATGTCCAGAGGTCTGCTGCCAGAGTGCCTGCAGGTTTGATTACACATGGCCACCTCCATCTTGGGATGCCAGCCAGCGCCTGGGGCCTGGGTGCCAGCTGGTTTGCTGTCACTGCCATCTGAGGGCGAGCTGCCTCTGTTTGGGGACACCAGCGGGGACCTGGATGTTCAGTGTCAAAGTGCCTGCAGGGTTGGCTGCGCCTGGAGTCTTCCTATAAGTTGACTGCCATCTTGCAGTGCCTTTTCAGGGTCACTTCCCTATGTAAGTGCATCCCTGATCATCTTCCTGCAAATTAGAACAGCTTGGAGATCTTGGGTCTGCAATGTGACCAAGCTTGGGGTATTGAAATCCAGATTAGAGGGATGGTAGCTGGGTCTGTGTGGCAGTCCTATGAAGAATCAGACAGGTCTGAGAAAACTTTGAACTCTGAAGCAAGCAGTTGCTCAGTTTTCCATTGAGCGCCCCCATCCCCGTTTGATGTGCTTTTGTTTTAAATACTCCCCCCCCCCCTTTCTCTAGCTAGCTACTATTTTTGGTTCCAGGTATTTTTTCATTCATCAGTTTGTTGAGGATTTTAGTGTATGGATGGTATTTTGCATTTTATTGTATATTATATTTTTATTATATATATTTTTCCTCTCGCTTGTCTGTTTTCCTGGATTTCTGTATTTTTTTCCTACTAAAGGTCAGTCTCTGTCAATTCTTTCCCACTCTAACTGTAGATTTTTGCTTATGGCTTATGGCTTCTCTCTTCCTCCCTCATTAACATAGTGTCCTGCACTACTTCTGTTCTCTTTGTCCAGCATTTGGAATTGTGAACCCTTTTAACAAATTTGCTATGTATAGTGTGGACAGTAAATTAAACTATTTCTTTTTGTTGTGAGAAAACTGTGGAAGTCTTCATAGGATCTAGTGGGTTTGGGGCTATATGTTGTTTGCGTTGGGTGCTTTTGATATTGGTCTTCCCCCTTGAAAGCGAGGTGCTAGAAACCTTCAGGGACACCATAGTCTGCAGAGTAGAATTTGTGCTGCCTTAGATCCATACTGCTAGATGGGGAAACACACGAACAACATGAAAAAACAAAGGAATAAAGTGCCCCAAATAAACCAAGAAGCTCCAGGGACAGAATCCACTGACAAAACAGAGGAAATGTCAGAGAGGGAGTTTAGAATGTACATAGTTAAACTGATCTGCAAAAAAAGGATAGTATAAGAAATGAAAGAAAAAACACAGGAAGTGAAGGATCGCTTCAATAAAGAGAGATTGTGAAAAAACCAAGCAGAAGTCCTTGAAATGAAGGTGTCAATAAACCAAACAATGGAAGGCATCACCAACAAACAAGACCTCTTGGAATATAGAACCTCAGGCCATGAAGATAAAATATATAATCTTGAAAATAGAGTTGACCATGCAGAGAAAAGATGGTAAGATTCCATGAACAGACATCCAAACAAGAATAATGGGATTATATGAAAAGACCAAATTTAAGAGTTATTGGGATAGATGAAGGAGCAGAGATACGAACTAAAGGAATGCGCAGTCTTTTCAATGATATAATATTGGAAAATTTCCCAAACCTAAAGAAGGAAATGTAAAATCAAATACAAAAGGCTTACAGAATCCCAAATGTACAAAATTACAGCAGACACATTATAATGAGAATGACTAACACAGAGAATAAAGATAAAATCTTAAAGGCTGTGAGAGAAAAATTCAAATGACATATAGGGGGAAACCAATTCAGATCTCAACTGATTTCTCAACCCAGATGCTCAAAGCTAGGAGGTACTGTAATAATATATTTCAAACTCAAAGAAAATGGATGCCAACCAAGAATTTTTTATCCAGCAGAATTGTTTCAGATTTGAAAATGAAATAAAAACCCTCCATGATAAACAAAAGTTAAAAGAATTTGCAACTAGAAAGCCTGTACTACAGAATATTCTCAACAAAATATTCCATGAGAATGAAGTGAGGGGGGGAAAAAGTGAAAATCACCAGAGATGAACAATGCTAAAGAAATGTCAATCGAAGGAGAAACTAAGACAAATTAAAAACCATAAGTAAACCAAAATGACTGGGAACACAAATAGTAGCTCAATAATAATCTTAAACTCATCAATCGAAAAACAGACTGGCAGATTGGATTAAAAACAGGAACCAATAATATGCTGTCTACAAGAGGCTTATCTCATAGGCAAAGACATCTACAGAATGAAGGTGAAAGGATGGGAAAAAAACATATCACTCACATGCAGGGTTTTCTATCCTCATATCAGATAAAGAGGACTTTAAGCCAAAGTTAATCAGAAGGGACAAAGAAGCCCATTTCATACTGCTTAAGCGAATTACACATCGACAAGACATAACAATCATAAATATTTATGCCACAAACTGGAACATCTCTGTACATCAAACAAACCATTCTAAATTTTGAGAACCAGATAGACCATAACACAGTAATACTAGGTGACTTTAATAACACACCTCTCTCACTATGGGATACATCTTCCAAACAAAAACTGAATAAAGAACTCTAGATATAAATAACACTAATCAATAATTTAGGCTTAACAGACATACATAGAATATTCGTTTATCAATGAGCAAATACACTTCTCAGTAGCACATGGATCCTGCTCTAAAATAGACCATATCTTATGCCACAAAGCGACTCGTAGCAAATACAAAAAAAATAGAGCTAATACCCTCCATCCTATCAGATCATAATGAAATAAAATTAGAAATCAATGAGAGAATAAAAAAATTAAGCTATTGTAACACCTGGAGACTAAATAAAACATTATTGAATGATGAATGGATAACAGAATAAATCAAAGATGAAATAAAAAAATACAGAGATGTAAATGATGAGAATAGTGATAAAACATAACAAAATCTGTGGGACATCATAAAGGCAGTGCTAAAAGGAAAGTTCATTGCATTGAGCCCATTCATTAAAAGAATAAAAAGTCAACAAATAAATGACCTAACATGACATGTCAAAGCCCTAGAGAAAGAACAAATCAACACAAACATCAGTAGAAGACAGGAAATGATTAAAATCAGAGCTGAAATCAATGAAATTGAAACAAAAGAAACAATTCATAAAATTGACCAAACAAAAAGTTTTTTTCTTTGAAAAAATAGATAAACCTTCAGTCATGCTAACAAAGAGAAAGAGAAATCTACTAAAATTCATGATGAAAAAGGAAATATCACAATGGATGCAACTGAAATACAGAAGATAATCAGAAACTATTTTGAAAATTTATACTCCAATAAAATATAAAATCTTGAAGACATTGACAAATTTCTAGAGACTACTCAAATTGAATCAGGACGTCATATACAATTTAAACAGATCAATTTCAAGCAATGAAATAGAACATGCCATCAAAAGCCTACCAATTAAGAAGAGCCCAGGATCAGTTGGATTCTCTGCTGAGTTCTACAAGATCTTCAAAGAAGAATTAATACCAATACTCCTCAAATTGCATGAAATAGAAAAGGAAATAACCCTTTCAAACTTACTCTATGAGGAAAATATCACCCTGATACCAAAACCAGACAAAAGCACATCAAAGAAGGAAAACTTCAGGCCAATATCCCTGATGAACATAGATGCAAAAATTCTCAGTAAAATTCTGGCAAACGACATACAAAAACATATTAAAAAGATAGTGTACCACGAACAAGTAGGGTTCATCCCAGGGATGCAAGGTTGGTTCAACATACAGAAATCAACAAGTGTAATTCATCATATCAATAGATTTAAAAACAAGAATTCATGATCATCTCAATAGATGCAGAAAAAGCATTTGAAAAATACAGTACCCCTTCATTTTTCAAAACACTAGAAAAAAACGAGGGATAGTAGAAACAAACGTCAACATCATAAAAGCTGTATAGGCTAAACTTAAGGCCAATATCATTCAAATGGAGAAAAATTGAAAACATTCCCTCTAAAGACTGGAACAAGGCAAGGATGCCCTCTTTTACTACTTCTATTCAACATTGTCTTTGAAACTCTAGCCAGAGCAATTATGAGAAAGAAATTAAAGGGATACGAATAGGAAAAGAACTCAAACTTTATTTGCTGATGACTGATTCTATATTTAGAAAAGCGAAAAAATTCCACCAGAAAACTTCTAAAACTCATAAATGAATTCAGCAAAGTAGCAGGTTATAAAATCAGCACCCATAAATCAAACATGTTCCTATACATTAGTGACAAAACTACTGGAAAAGAAAGTAGGAAAACTAACCCATCCACAAATAGCCTCAAACAAAACAAAACAAAACAAAAACAAAAAATTAGGACTCAATCTAACAAAAGAGGTGAAAGACTTGTACAATGAAACTACAGAACACTAAAGAAAGCAATTGAAGAAGACCTTAGAAGATAGAAAGACCTCCCATTTTCCTGAATAAGCAGAATTAATACTGTCAAAATGGCCATACTTCCAAAAGTGTTATACAGATTTAATGCAATTCCAAAATAATCCCAATGACATTCTTCAGAGAACTAGAAAAAGCAATCATGAAATTCATTTAGAAAAGTGAAAAACCCAGAATAGCCAAAGCAATCCTTAGCAAGAAGAGTGAAGCAGGAGGCATCACAATACTATATTTCAGAGCCATAGTAACAAAATGGCATGATATTGGCACCAAAACAGATATGTAGACCAATAGTACAGAATAGAAGACAGAGGCAAACCCACATAAATACAGTTATCTCATACTAGACCAAGGCACCAAAAACATTCACTGGAGAAAAGATGGCCTATTCAACAAATGGTGCTGGGAAAACTAAAAATCCACATGTAACAAAATGAAATTAAACCCTTAATTTTCACCCTGCACAAAACTCCAAGTGGATCAAAGACTTAACGCAGTAGACCAGAGACCCTGCACCTAATAGGAGAAAAAATAGGCCCAAATCTCCACTATGTCAGCTTAGGATCTGACTTCCGTAACAAGACTCCTAAAGGGTAAGAAGTAAAATCAAGAATTAATAAATGGGACAGATTCAAACTAAAAAGCTTCTTCTTAGCAAAGGAAACAATAACGTGAAGAGAGAGCCTACAGAATGGGAAAAAAATCTTTACCACATGCACCCCAGAGCATTAATCTCCAGGATATATAAAGAACTCAAAAACCTTAACACCAAAACAAAAACAAAAAACTATAAATGTGCTAAGGAACTGAACATACACTTCACAGAAGAAGAAATACAGTTGAGCAACAAATATATGAAAAATGTTCGGCATCTTTAGCAATTAGAGATATGCAAATCAAAACTACTCTGTGATTCCATTTCACTATAGGCAGAATGGTAGTTATCAAGAATAGAAGCAACAGTAAATATTGGTGAGGATGTGGGGGAAAAGGTACACTCATACATTGCTCATGGAAATGCAAATTGGTGCAACTACTCTGGAAAGTGTAATAGAGATTCCTCAGAAGAACCATTTGACCCAGTTCTCCCACTCCTCAGAATATACCTGAAGGACTTAAAATCAGCATACTACAGTGATGCAGCCACATCAATGTCTATAGCAGCCCAATTCATAATAGCTTAACTATGGAACCAACCTAGGTGCCCTTCAATAGAGGAATGGGTAAAGAAAATGTGGTGTACATATACGATGGAATATTACTCAGCTTTAAAGAAGAATGAAATTATGGCATTTGCTGGTAAATGGATGGAGCTGGAGAATATTATGCTAGGTGAAAACCAAGCATAATTATGAGAAAGAAATTAAAGGGATACGAATAGGAAAAGAACTCAAACCCAAAAGCTAAGTATTTTCTCTGATATGCAGATGCTAATTCACAATGGGTGGGGAGGGCTAGGGAAGAATAGAGTTACTTTAGGTAGAGAGGAGTGAAGGGAGGGTAGGAAGGATCATAGAATGAATCAGACATTATTACCCTATATGCATATATAACTATACGACCCGTGTGATTCTCTATCATGTACAACCAGAAGAATGAGAAATTATACTCCATTATATATGATGTATCAAAGTGCATTCTGTCATGTAAAACTAAAACAGAAAAATTAAAAAAAATTTTCTCCCGTTCTGTAGGTTCTCCAGTCACATTCTTTTTTTTTTTTTTTTAATTTTTTTGTAGTTGTAAATGGACAGAATGCCTTTATTTATTTGTTTATTTTTATATGGTGCTGAGGCTCAAACCCATTGCCTCATGCATGCTAGGCAAGTGCTCTGCCACTGAGCTACAGCTCCAGCCCTCTAGTCACATTCTTAATTGGCAATCTTATTATTCCTTTGCTGTGCAGAAGCTTTTTAATTTTATGCCATCCCATTTATTACCTCTTGGTATCTAGGAGTTGCATAGTTATGGTCTAATTCCTAGGTCTTGATCCATTTTGAGTTGATATTTTTGTGTGTGGAGTAGGAGATAAGGGTCTAGTTTCAGTCTTCTATGTATGAATAACCAGTTTCTCCCTGAACCCATTTGTTAAAAAGACTGTCTTTTCTCCAGTATATATTTTTGGCACCTTTGTCAAGGATCAGATAGATGTGTGGGTTTATCTCTCTGTCTTCTATGCTGTACCATTGGTCTCTACTCTTTTTATGCCAGTACCATGCAATTTTATATAACTATATAATTATAACTCTGAAATAATTTGAAGTCAGGTATTATAATGCCTCTAGTAATGCTTTTTTAGCTTTTCTGGTCTTTTATTCTTCCAGATTTTAAGACTTTTTTCTAGTTCTATGAAGAATGTCATTGGTATTTCAGTGGGGTCTAATTGGATTCTTAGGTTTCAGTGAAACTACCCAACCATCTCTCATTGCTGGTCCTTCATTTTCATCCCAGTTTCTTCATTTCAGGGGAATACACTATTGGTAATCTCATTTGACCTTTTCTCTACCATTTGAGAGCAAGTTGTAGACATGTTACTTATCACCCCTAAATATTCTACTATATATTTACCAAAATATGAAGTCTTCTTCATAACTATCAAATCAGGAAATTAACATTGATACAATACTACTTTCAGATCTGTAGATACCATTCAAGTTTTCCCAGCTGTCCTTATTTTGTCCAGAATCCAATTTAGAGTTACTCATTGCCTTTAACTATGTCTCTTTAGTTTTCTTTAGTTTGTCTTCTACATCTTTTTGTGTGTGCGTGTGCTAAGGATTGAACGCAGGGCCTCAGCATGCCAGGCAAATACTCCACCACTGAGCCACATCTTCTGCCCTAGTCTTCTTTAGTTTAGAACATTTCCTCAGTATTCCTGTGTTTTATGGTCTTGATAGTTTTTAACTGTGCAGTCCTATGTAACATGTCCCTCTATACAGTGGTTCCTCTCATGTAGACTGAGTGCATTGTTTGCTAGAAATGAAGAAGTGAGTGGGGGGTTTTGTTTGTTTGTTTTTGTTTTCTGGTGGTACAGGGGATTGAACCCAAAGGTATTCTACTGAGCTACATCCCAGCCCATTTTTAAAAATTTTGAAACTGAGTCTTGCAAAGTTGCCAAGCTGATTTGGATCTTGCACTCTCTTGCCTCAGCCTTCCAAATCTCTAGGATTACAGGAATATTCCACGATGACTGGTTTATGGTGTGCTATTCTTAGTGCAAGTAGAAGACATACAGTATTATCCAACCACAGGTGGTGTTTAACCTTAAACACTTTGTAAGTTCATGTTCCTTATGTTTCTCTATTGTGAAGCCATCATTTTTCCTTTTTTCTTTTTGTGATATTGGGGATCCAACCCAAGACCTTATGCTAGGCCCACTGAGCTACATTCCCAGTTCCCATTTTTCTTTTTGCAATTGATAACTCTTAGATGGGAAAATATCCAAGACTCTGCTAGTATTTCTCATAAAACCTCTAACTACCATCATTTGGGTGCTCTGGTGACTCCTGTCTGAATTAGCCATCATTGTGAAGGCTGCCATCTACATTAGTTGGTATTCTACTGAAAGATTTTATTTTTTTCCAGACTTTAAAAAATTGATTTGTTCATTTCAATATATAATTATGGAAATTTTGTTCCTATTTGGTGATTCTTATTAGTTAATGGAATCTTTAGTTTTATTCTAATGTTTAGATTGTCCCAGATTTTGCTTGGCCATCCTCAGGACATGCTGCTAGGTCCTTGCAGGGTAGGGAATTTCTCATTTAGTCTCTTTTTAAAATCATTTAATCAGAAAAAGAATTTATAGAAAGATATTACCCCCAGTTTAAAAGGAGAACTAAGATGAAACTCAGAAAGGTGTGTGTCGTTGGGTATGTTATTGTGTAAATAGCAAAAATTTTGAATTTGGATTTGTCTGATACTGAAGCATCTTTTCTCTCCTATATTGTGTAGCCTCTCACTACCTATGTAAGTATAGTTTGGAATCCAAAGTGACAGTACTTAAGGTTGTATGGGTGTGACTGACACAGCTTATTAAGTGTGTATGAAGTTAAAAAGAGGGTCACAAAGGGTCTAATCACCATCATTGAAAGAATAAGCACTATTAGAAGAGAAGATAACTGAATAGTGGTATCAGAAGAGTATTTGGTTGTATGGTAGAAAGTGGTAAAGTAGGGAATTTCAGGAAGGTGTCAAATGCTGCAAAGAGAAAGAAGACCAAAAGTGCTTTGAATGTGACTATTGGGAGGTTGATACTTTAGTTGGGTGGTTTTTATGTGTATTAGGCAGGCTACCTACTTCAGAATCATTGGGATATTGATTAAAAATATAAATTTCTCAGGTCTCATCTCAGAGTTTGCAGATTCTTAAAAAAGTTGGGTAGCATAGGACATCTGCTGATATGCTGCTAAGATTCTTTTGGGGCATACTAGTTTGAGGTTTGTTGCTTTAGCAGAGGAGTTACAGTATAGAGTCATGGTAAGAAGTGAAATCGAGAAAACTAGACAAATACTGATTATAAACTAAACAACTTTTTATGAAATTTGACCATAAAGGGAAGAAGGACTTTCCTGGGTTATGGAGGATGAGGAGATATCATCAAGAAAAATATCATTTATTTTTCTTTTTAAGGATACATACATCTTATCATTTTTTAAGATTAAGGGATAGAAATTATAGTGGTTATTTGAAAGATGGTTAAACAAAATCATATAGCAATACTTGCTATCAAAATAATTGCCCTGAATGAATTTTAGTAGGTATCTGGGATAACTCCCTGCCCTCCTTTCAAATTATTGCCATCTTTTTGTGGGTTTTGGAGTTGTCAAAATGTCATTGTAGCTGGGCATGGTCGCGCACACCTGTAATTCCAGCAATTTGGGAGGCCAAGGCAGGAGGATCATGAGTTCAAAGCCAGCCTTGGCAACAGCAAGGTGCTAAGTAACTCAGTGAGATCCTGTCTCTAAATAATACAAAAAAGCATTGGGAATGTGGCTCAGTGGTTGAGTGCTCTGAGTTCAATTCCCAGTACTGCCACCCACCCCACAAAAAAGGGTCATTGTTAACCTTATTATTAGTTAATATAATTTATATGTTATACAATTAACATTTTTCTTTCACTCATTTGTAAAAAAACATGAATTCTAAGAATACTCTTGTATATAAAAATAAAGTCTCCAACAGTACAATTTAAAAAATTATATCTAGAATTGGAAATGACTTCAGATAGAAAACATTTAGTCAATGTAAAGTTAGTTTGAGTACCAGCTAGGTACCAAGAACAGTATATGGCATTGGGGATACAGAATTGAATAAGGCATAATTTTTGTCCTCAAGTAGGTTATTGTAAAGGACAGTAGTCTTTAGCAGAACTCAGAATCTAGTGTACAGCTGAAAATGGTGTAGGTCAGCTGTAGTTAACTACATATAGTTAGATAGATGTAGCATACAGCTAAGATACATACAGATAAGTCTTAGTTGTTAAGTTATTAGGACTTCAGAGTTCTTGTTTTAAAAATTTCAATTTTTTCTATTTTTGTATTGGTATTAATATGACTACTTTGTTCAAAATTCAAAATAATATGAAAAAGGTATATGTTGAGAAGTCTCAATACTAATCTTTTCCTTCGCCTCTCTTTATAGGTAACCCACTTTATTTCTTTATATATTCTGTAATATTTATACAGATAGAAGCAAATACAAATATACATTACTGTTTACCTTTCCACATTCAAAGTAGCTTACTTTGTTAATGTTTTATAAACATATATGTTTTTTCATTTAAATATACCTTGGAGATCATTTGACTTGAGTGTTTAGAGAACTCCTGACCTTTCTTCCCTCCAATATAGTGATATACTCTATTGTGTAGATATGTTGTTGTTTTGATATGTTGTTTTTTAAAAAATATTCTTAGTTGTAGATGGACACAATACCTTTGTTTTATCTGTCTATTTTTATGTGGTGCGGAGGATCAAACCCAGTGCCTCACACATGCTAGGCAAGTTGCTCTACCACTGAGCCACAACCTCAGCCTTAGATATACTGTTAAGCTAACTTGTTTTGAATATTTAAGCTCTTACTATACTTGGATTCTTTTATTATTCTCCTGTGTAACTTATTTGCTTTAACTTATTTTCTGTCTGAATTGGGCTCCCATGAGGTATTGTGCATTAATGGTTTGCTCGACTTTGTGTACCTGAAGTCCTCTAATGCCTCGTGGGACCAACCTTTTAAACTTTGTGGCCAAGACAGACTCTACCCTCCTTATTTCAGTTGCTTACATGAAAAAATGGTAGCAAAAGAAAAAGGGGTAAAACTAATATTTGTTAAACTCTACTGGTTGTTTTTAAATATGATATTTAATTTAATTCTCTCAGTAACCCTATGGAGTAGGTGGTAGTAGTCTGGTTTTACAGATGAAGAAGTTAAACTCAAAAAAGAGAGTTGTCCAGAGTTTTACAGCTTAAAAATGTCAGATTGAGGGTGTTTTTTTTTTTTGTTTGTTTGTTTGCTTTTTTTGTTGTTGTTGTTTGTTTGTTTGTTTGTTTGTTTTGTGGTGCTAGGGCTTGAACCCAGGTCCTTGTGCATGCAAAGCAAGCATTCTATCAGCTGAGCTATAGCCCCAGCCCTTGGAAGTTTTTAAAGTAGGTTTGAGTCTAGAATCTGTACCTATTCTGCTACTGCCCTTATTTTCTGTGTTATAATGTCTTATTTTTGAATTCTTGAACTTTAGCCTTAAAGCCGGAGCTCTCTATTAATCTACTGTATACCTTACATCAAGAGCCACATAATTAGACATGTTGCCTGCTGCCATGTTTCCCTGTTGCATTGTTCCTGATTGCTGGGATGCCACCTGCTTACCTGACCTCTGTGACACTAAAGCCCACTTGTCTGGATCCCTGCCGATAGGCATTTTCTAATTGCTTATCTGTATTGCCACTCATCATTACTCTTAAGGGTTTTTTGTTTTGTTTTGTTTTCTTCTCTAATTTCCCCCTGCTTAGCCCTGTCACCACTTGCTTTTCAGTTTATCAAGCTTTGTGAAGCTTGAGCAAAATTTCCAAAATTATTCGGGATGATTTAACATTTTTTTTTAATGTTAAATCTTTTTTTTTAAAAATTTTTTTTGTAGTAGATGAACCCAATACCTTTATTTTATCTTTTAATGTGGTGCTGAGGATCAAACCCAGTGCCTCTCACGTGCTAGGTAAGTGCTCTACCAACTGAGCTATAACCCCAGCCCAATATTAAATCTTATCTTGGAGTTTTATATTAGTTTCCATAAAAGTGCATTTGACCATTAGTTTAGACTTTTCTAATTTCCTAGTGTAGCCAGTGTGATCTGACATGCATATTTGATCAAACTTTTCTATTATCTCTTCATCTGCCTGTGAAACAAATGAAGGAATTTTCCAAGGAGTTCAGAATTATTTGAAAAATACCAATTTTATAAGTAATGTTGAAGGTGGGCACAGTGGTTCACTCCTGCAATCTCAGCTACTCAAGGAGGCTGAGGCAGGCAGATTGCAATGTCAAGGCAAGCCTCAGTAACTTAGTGAGCCCTCCATCTCAAAATAAAAATGAAAAGGAGGGTATGGTGGCACATGCCTGTCATTCCAGTGGCTTGGGAGGCTGAGGCAGAAGGATTGCGACTTCAAAGCCTGCCTCAGCGATTTAGCCAGGTCCTAAGTAACTCAGTGAGACCTTGTCTCTAAATAAAGATATAAAGAAGGGCTGGGGGTGTGGCTCAGTGGTTAAGTGCCTCTGGATTCAGTCCCTGGTACAAAAAAGAAGAAAAGGGCTAGGGATGTAGCTCAGTGGTGGAGTATCTTTGGTTCAATTCCCAGTAATGAAACAATGAAATGAAAATAATGTTAGTGTCATTTTTGCCGGTTTCTTTTTTAGATATTTCTTTATTGTATAGAAGCAAATATCATTATAGACTTCAGAGATTCTTGAATTGTTTTATTTGCATTGTAATGAAATCTCTACTTGGTTTATTTACATGTCCCACTTATCTTTCTTTTTCCAGTCCAACAGCAGTCAGTTACTGTCGCTTACTACAGAAGTACTAGGAAATGGGGTATCTTCTCTGAGAAGCGTTTTGTGACTTGGAAAAATTGTTGCAGGTGATTCTGATAATGTGATCCACCTTATATCTGTCCATTTTTATGGGTTTTGATCTGTGTTCACACAATCATTTTAAAAAAATTTGCATAGGTCAACATTTCTTTTTATGAAATTTCAAATCTCTAAAAATTTTTTTTTTTATTCACTTAGTGCCAGACTTGACCTAACAGATGTGAAGCTGTTTAGTCTTCATTTATCTCACTTAATAGTATACCTTCTTTAAGTTCTCTAATGAAATTGTATGGTGCTGTCTAGAACTAACCAAGAAGGTTACTCAATATAAGGTATGTTTTTTTTTTTTTTTTTTAGGATAAAGCGGTTGAACTTATTCTTTTCATGTTCCAGTTTCACTTTTTACATATATTCTTCAAATTCATTGTTCATTTATCTGTTAGTGTCTTAGTAAGTTTTGTTACCAATTTATATTGTAGATATTAACTGTTTATTTGATAACACAGTAGCATGCTTGGGACATACTCTTGAGTTTTTTTGTATCTATCACATTAAAAAATGCCACAACTTGAAAGCACATCTATTTATAAAGGAGATGATTTTGCTTACAATCCTTTTATGTCATTCGGTCTTACATCTCTACATTAAAGCCATAGTTAGTCAGGTACTATATTGCATGCCTGTAATCCCAGCAACCCAGGAAACTGAGGCAGGTAGATTACAAATTCAAGGCTATCCTTAGCAACTTAAAGAAGGCAGGGATGTAGCTCAGTGGTAAGGTGTCCCTGGATTAATCCCCAGTACCAGTACCAAAAAAAAAAAAAGAAGAAGAAATGAAAAGAAAAAAGATAAAATCCATAATTAATAAGAAAATTTCTTCTGAAGAAGAGAGGAACAACAAAACTTGAAAGATGATACCTTTTTTAAGACAAGAATAATAAAGAATATTCTCATTAGTGGTACTTATAAAAGATAGGCTTTATCGGAATCTAATATAGAAGGAACTAAAGAACCAAAGTTCACTGATTTGTGTAGTTTCTTTCCCCGTCAAGACTTTGAACCTCCTGAGGCTAGAGATCTAGATGTATGCATATTTATATCTCCAGCATCTAGTACTGTGCCTGCCAGTTAAGAGCTGCTCACATATTTATATGCATAAACTGGTGTTTTGAATGTACAGATTTAGGGAACTCATTTCAGGGTTTGTAGGTTTTGAGTCTGTGGGTCTTTGTCTCTTGTTTCTCTGTCACTTCCTCTCACAGAGTATTTTAAATGCTATAGTATATAAATATGATGAATTGTCAAAGATTAAATAGCAAAAAAGGAACAGCCTCTGGTAAATAAATTTGATGCAAGAAGTGGTACAAATTAGTTTCTTATATTCAACATACAGTTAATGAATATCAAATCTATTTTACATTATTTAGTAGTCAGTAACAGTTGAGTAGAGGATTATACAAAGGACATTTAGAAAATGCTGTTTGTGTAGTGAATCAGTGTGCAGGTTCAGTGCTGTGCATGCAGGTGTCAGGTGATTGAACATGCTTAACATGGGATACTTTTTTCTTAGACTATATGACTTCTATTCCCCCTTCTCCCATTATTGGGCTTTGAACCTAGAGGCAGTTTACTACTCCCCCCACTTTTTTTATTTTGAGAAAAGGTCTTTCTCAGTTGTCCAGTTGGCCTCTCAGACTTGGGGTTCTACTGCCTCAACCTCCTTAGTTGTTGGAATCACAGGAATGTGCCTCGCTTGTGGTACACCATTTCTTAAATAAAAAGCTTTAATTTAAGGTGTTGCATAAGAACTACTATATAACTAGGTTTGGTACATGTAAGTCTAGAGAGAAATTTTAGAAAAAACTTACAGCATTATTTATTTATTTTCTTCTACAGGATATCAGTTTTATAGCTCATAGTTTTGATAGTGCTGTCCTTAGGGAATCTGGCTCATTCTGTTTTACATTGCCAGGTTTAGTTTAGTGGAGCTCAGTGGTAGAGCACTTGCCTATCACGTGTGAGGTACTGGATTCGATTCTCAGTACCACATAAAATAAACAAAGGCATTTTGTTTATTTATTTTTTAGTTGTAGATTAAACAACTAAAAAATAAATAAATAAGTGTGAAGAATTATCAGCTATCCATGTGCTGATGCACATGCCTGTGGCTCAGGAGGCCGGGACAGGAAGATTGCAAGTTCAAGGCCAGCCTCAGCAAAAGTGAGGTGTTAAGCAGCTCACACCCTGTCTCTAAATAAAACACAACTCAGTGGTTGAGTGCCTCTGAGTTCAATCCCTGGTATCCCCCCCTCCAAAAAAAAAAAAAAAGAAAAAAAGTCAGCTATCCAGAAAACTTTTTGAGTGACTAATTGCTTGATTATTTTGGATAACAATGAATTTATTGTGTATACTTTGTTAAGTGTAAAAACATAATTTGAAAGGAATGTTTTCTCTTTCCTCACATTTTTTTATTTTTAAAAACTTCAGACCTGTGGAAAAGTAGCAAGAATCACATATTGAACATCCATATACCCTTTATATAATTTTACTAGTTGCTACTTTGCTTTATCTCTCTGTATATACTTTTAAAATTTCTATTTGGGAATTGTAGTCATCATGATCATAATAACACTTTATCCAAATGTTTTAGCATGCAAACATGAATCTTTAGGAACAAACACATTTTCCCATATAACCACATAATCACACTCAAGAAGTTTTGCATTGACACATGTTGGTATCTGAAATACAATCCATATCTAAATTTCTCCAGTTGTTCAAGCAACTTCTTTATGCCCTCTCTCCCTCTGAATCCATGATTGGATTAAGGATTGTACATTACTTTGGTTGTTAGGTCAACTTGGATGTTTTAACCCACAGCTCTTCCCCAGCCTTCTTGTACATCTCCTGCACATACATAAGATCCAGATTTCTTAAGATCTAGATAAGTTGTTTTGTAGATTGTCCTTCAATTTAGATTTAGACAGCAACAAGCTAAATTAGTTTAGTGACAGATGTTTCATTTAGTTTTCTCATCATTAGATTTGGGTTAAACATTTTGGCAAGAATACTGCATAGATGTTTTGTTCTCAGTGTTTGATATTAGGATGATGTTGAATTTGATCATTTGGTTAAGGTAGGCTTTGATAGGTTTCTCTATTAATAATAATCTGTGGGGTAACACTTTCAGGTTGTGTACCTTGTTTCCCAAATAAACTTTTGCCCAGTGATTTTAGTATTCATTTATGAGTCTTCCCCAAATCAGTTATGGTAATTGTAAAGTAGCAATTTTCTATTTCTGTAATTTCTTCTGTTTCATCATTTGACATTTTTATACAAAGAAGAGTTATTCCTCTCAGTTAAAAAAAAAGTGTTAAGTTTGACCTATTAATTCTTGTTTTTAGAGTAACATAATCTATTCTTATTTATTTTGGAACTTAAATTGATTCATATTTAGCTAGTAGGAGTCCCATTAGATTTATTCTTTGACTTGTCCTCTTTAGAGTTTGAGGGCTTCATTTACTGGCACAGATATTTTACCCTCACCTTATATTTTCCTTGTTCCATCTCTGGGATCAGTAGTTTGTCCTAGAGTCTTAATTCTTTTAGTGGGTAGAATAATATAAGGGATTAGATATGCTTGGTGTTTGGGGAGCTTTTTTCCTTTTAGGTTCAAATAGTGGGCAGAGGTAGAGGTGGCAAGGCTACTTTTAAAAAATGATGGAATCCTGTCATCAAACAATACCTTATCTCCCATGCCATGGGATCTAACTTCTTAATCTCCTCTAGCCAGTGAGGTTCCTGGTAATATTAACACGTTTTTCATTTGTTCATTTATATAATACATACAGAATAGTTTCAGAATGGTTCAAAACTGTTACTGAGGGTGGGCATGATGGCACTCATCTAATCAGCCCAGCTTCTCAGGAGGCTGAGGCAGGAGGATCTCATGAGCCAAAGAATAGTTCAAGGCCAGTCTGAGCAAGATAGCCAGATCCTGTCTGTCTGTCTGTCTGTCTCTCTCTCTCTTTTTAAATAACTTTTTATAATTTATGTATGACAGCAGAATGCGTTACAATTCTTATTCCACATACAGAGCACAATTTTTCATGTCTCTGGTTGTATACAAAGTAAATTCACACCAATTCATGTCTTTATTCATGTACTTTGGGTAATAATGTGCAAGAAATGTCAAAAAAAAAAAAAGACAACATTGACAACAAACTTACTGAGTAAATTTAAGGTTTTTTGTTGTTTTCTTTTTTTTTTTTTTTTGGTTTATCCTTAAATATATTCTTCTGTGGATATACAGACAAGAGTAGAGGCAGGCAAATCACTACCTGATTTTGTATGGCCTATGAAATAGCATGCTTTTACTTTTTTTTTTAAATTTTTTTTAGAGAGAGAATTTTAATATTTTTTTTTCTAGTTTTTTCAGCGGACACAACATCTTTGTTTGTATGTGGTGCTGAGGATCGAACCCGGGCTGTACTCATGCCAGGTGAGCGTGCTACCACTTGAGCCACATACCCAGCCCCTGCTTTTACATTTTTAAATGAAAAAAAAAAAATCAAAAGACTATTTTGTGACCAGTGAGAATGATATGAAATTCAGATTAAGTATTGGTAGAGTTTTGTTGGAGTACGCCATGCTCATCTGTTTATGTTGTTTATGGCTGATTTCAAGCTACAAAGATAGTAGTTGCAACAGAGATTATATGGTTTGTAAAAGCTAATTTTTTTTTTTTTAAATCTGGCTCCTTACCAGAAGTTTGTTTATCCTGGTCAAGAATACTGTGCTTAACAATTACTAGGATCAGGGCTGGGGCTGTAGCTTAGTAGCAGAGCACTTGCCTAGAATGTGTGAGGCACTGGGTTTGATCCTCAGCACCACATAAAAATAAACAAAGGCATGCTGTCCATCTACAACTACACAATAAACTAAAAACAAAAACAAAACAAACAAACAATTACTAGGATCATTTTCCACTCTGTGTGGTGATGATATCTATCTGATACATAGTTAGGTTCATTTATTTACTCAGTTCTCAAAGGATGTTTTTTTAAATGTTGGAAATTAGAAATGATTAAATTTTAGAATTGGAAGAGTACTAAGAGATTATGTAATCCTGTACTGCCCCATAGGGTAAACACTAGTCTAATGTGGCCATTGAAGTTTAACTTAATTTTAAAAATTCTTGGCTGAGGGAATAGCTCAGGTGTATAGTGCTTGCCTATCATGTGTAAGGCCCTGGGTTTATTCTCCAGCACTGAAAAAAATGTTAAGTCATATGAGCCACATTTCAAATGCCTAGTCATGACATGTCTACAATGTAAGACAGTATAAACAGTAGGTGAACAAAAGTTCTGTTCTTTTACAGATGAAGAAATGGAGGTTCAGAAAAATGGAGTGATGGTCTCAAGATAGTCAAAGTTAGAAACAGAATTAGAATGCTAAAATTCACTGTGTGTCAGTGGCTTACCAAGTGTTTAGTTACTAATGTAACAGCAATTTTTAATGGGAAACAAAGACCTCTGCCTTAGGCTTTGAAAACCCTTTCTTTGCTAACTTCCAGATGAGTGCAGCATAGTAACAGAAATTTTTGTATTTTGAGAGCTTAATAATTGACTGAATGGATGCCCTATTTTACTGCTTTGTCCATTCATTTGCATTTATTCATTTTTGTAATAGGACATTTTTCATTTGGTTATTGACTTAGGAAGCTGTTGGGAGAGGTTGGGGAAAATGGGCTGTGCTAATTAAAAAAATTAAACAACAAAGCTCGGATACTGATTCTCAGTAAGCCTGTAATCTTTTTTTCTGTTAATATCACTATCACAAGTTGGGTATAGTGGCACATATATGTAATCCCAGCTACTCTGGAGGTTTATGAAGACAGATCCCAAGTTTGAGACCAGCCTGGGTGATTTAGCTAGATCCTGCCTCAAAACACTTCACACATGAGCAGTGAATTATTCTCTCTGTCCTTACTTTAACAACACATTTCAGGATATTTGGCTGTGACTTCTTTTCCCCTTTAAGTTTTCCTGGGAGTAGAGTTGAGGTGGGAAGATTGAGGAAACAATAGAACAAATCATGTAATAAATCAGATTTAAGATTTGCAAATTAGTGGTATCTTTTTTTCAGTAATATCTTTAATTTTTTTCCATGGATGACTTAAAAAGGACAATAAAAATAATTTTAGCATGGGAAGTAGTAGACATCATTATGACATAGTGGAAACGGCTTTTTTTTTTTGGTGGTGGTGCTGGGGATTAAATCCAGGACCTTGTGCATGCAAGGCAAGCACTCTACCAACTGAGCTATATTCCCAGCCCGGGAACAGGATTCTTTTTGTGAATAAATAGATCTGGAATCAAGTGCTACTCTTTTGCCTGTGTAACCTTAGGTAAGACACTTAATCCTTTTGAGGCAATTAAAATAGTGGATTGTCATAGTTTTGAGTATTGATAAAATGAGAAATGATCCAGTTATTACCGTCTAGCAAACCATGTCAACACTTAATAACATAAACCAATCACCATTTTATTTATTTATTCATTTATTATTAGTTGCTCAAGACAATACAATGGTATGTCACATTTGATTGAAATGGGGTATGAATTCTCATTTTTCCACGTGTACAGATTGCAGGATCACATTGGTTATATAGCCACATTTATACATACAGCAATACTAGTGTCTGTTGTATTCTGCTGTTGTTCCTTTGGGCTGGGGATATAGCTCAGTTAGTAGAGTGCTTGCCTCGCATGCACAAGGCCCTGGGTTCAATCCCCAGCACAACCAAAAGAAAAAAATCTCACCATTTTATTTTTATAGACTGTGAGTGAGGAATTCAGATGAGGCCCAGGAGCAACGGTTCTTTTCTGCTCCACAGTATCTTCTTGCTCAGCTGGGACTGGCTAGGGATTGGAACACTTAGGGGGCTGGAAAATTGATTTTTAGGATTGCTCATTCCTGTGTCTCAGTCGAAGGATGGGCTCAACTCAAGCTGTCGATATGGTCTCTTTGTATAGCTTGGATTTCTTACAGCCTGTTAGCTGGATTCTGAAAGGATGTATCCTAGAGAATGACTTCCAAGAGAGCCAGAAGGAAGCTAAAGGTTTTTCTGATGTCATCCTAAAAGTGGTATACCTTCAGATCTAGACTCTGTTGGTCCTCACAGTCACCTCCCCCTTCAAGAGAGATGACATAAACTCCCTAACTCCTGATGGGAGGAGTGTCTGTGCCATCAAAACCAAAACAAAATTTCTAATGATAGTCTGCGTGACTCATTCTTTTCATTTGCTATGCTTTATGATATTGAGTGGTGGAAAGGCATTATTAAGCTTCTTTTGGTAATTTGTTAAAGAAAAAGGACTATCTAGATGGAGTGGTTCATCTTTGACATTGTAGACATTTTGGATCACATAATTCTTTGTTGTGTTGGTTGGGGATGCTGTCTTGTGAATTGTATAATTTTTAATAGCATCAGTGGCCTCTACCTATTAGATGCCAGTGACACACCCTTCCCTACCCTGTTGTGATAAACAAAAATGTCTCAGACATTGTTAAATGTTCCCCAGAAGCCCAAATAATCACTACTCTACGTTATTGTTAATCAAAGTGTGGGCCTGGTGTGTAATCCCAGCTACTCGGAAGGTGGAGGCAGGAGGATCACAAGTTCTAGGCTATCCTGGGCAGCTTAGTGACACCCTGTCTCAAAAAACAGAAAGAGTGGGGATGTAGCTCAGTGACAGAATGACTCTGGATTCAATCCCTAGTACCATTTTTTTTAAAAAAAAGGTATGGTTCATAAACTATCCACATTAAATATCATTTGTAGGACTTGTTGAAAGTATTACAGAATCTGGAAATGATTCCCAGAAATCTGTGTATTTCAAAATGCCCTCAAGTGATTCTGATACCCACTGACATGAGAAAAACACTGATAAAGGTCATCTTTGGATACTTACATGAGCTGGGCATGGTGGCGCACACCTATAATTCCAGCAATTTGGGAGTCTAAGGCAGAGCCACGTAGCAAGACCATGTCTCAAAATTTTAAAACAGGACTGGCCATATATAACTCAATGGTAAATTGCCCCTGGGTTCAGTCTCCAGTACCAGGAAAAAATAGCAGCAACAACAGAAAAACTTAAGTGGTTTACAGGCATATGAGTACTTTATTAACTGCTAATATGTTAATTTTAGGTAAAATTAATGGCATAGTAGACTTGTACACTACGCACATACTTTATTATTTTGGGTTGCACAAATAATTAGTGCAAATTGTAATCCATGCCCATTTTAGGAAGAAATTTTAAATTTTAATTATTTTTCTCAACTTTGTTTTAAAACTTTCAAATACAAAAAATATAATATAGGGGCTGGGGTTATGGATCAGCAGTAGAGCACTCACCTCACACGTGCAAGGCCATGGGTTCGATCCTCAGCACCACATATAAATAAATAAATAAATAAATAAATAAATAAATAAATAAATAAATAAATAAAGTTAAAAAAAATATAATACATGTGGGCTGGGCTGTAGCTCCGTGGCAGAACGCTTGCCTATCGTGTGTGAGATACTGGATTCAAGCCTCAGCACTACATTAAAAAAATGAACAAAATAAAGGCATTCTGTTTATTTACAACTACAAAAAAGTTTTTAAAAAAAGATATGATGAACATTTATGTATTTGCCACCAAGAATCAGGTGTTGTTAAAATTTTGCCATGTATGCTTCTTGAGTATGTCTTATGAGAAAGAAGAGAAAGTGAGAAATCGGATGTTATCATAAAGTGTGGAATCAAAGAGATAGATGTATTCTGTCACATATCAGGACACTTTTACTCAGATTACTTAATGAATTGATTTGTAAACTTTAAAAAATGCTTGCGTAGTACGAGCACCCCACCCCTCTTTTTCTTTTTGTGGTGCTGGAGATCAAATCCAGGGCCTTGAGCATGCTAGACTAGTGCTTTACAACTGAATTATAACCCTCCATCCGTAGTAAAACTATCTTTTCTTGCTTATTTCTTAGATACTTTAATACCACTTCAGTCAAATTATGCTTTTCCTTAATGTAATCTGTAACAATGCTCGTCTAAGGATTATCTGTGAATTGGTGCCAGTCTATTGGTTGTGAGGAAATAAGTACAGTAATTAAGTATTTAGAAACTTTTTAAATGATTGATAGACTTTGCTTTCTTTATATCTAATAAAAAACTGGGACCAATATTTTGTATATCTTTTACATTTTTGTTTTTCTATTTGTAAAAGTACTTACTATATTTACAAAGTACTTACTGATCTTTGTTCTAGTTGCCTACTGCTAAGTAACAAACTATCTTAAAAGCTGGTGGTGTAAAACAATTGGCAGTCATTTATTTTGTTTGTGATCTGTGTTTTGTCAGGGGTTGGCTGGGAAAACTTGTCTCTTCTCCATGCAGAATCAGCTTGGGTGGCTCAGTTGAAATTGGCTCACTCACGAAACTGGCAAGTTGGTGCTGTCTGTCATCTGTGACTCTTTTTAAAAAAAAAAAAATTATTTTTTAGTTGTAGTTGGACACAATACCTTTATTTATTTATTTATTTATTTATTTATTTATTTATTTATTTATTTTTGTAATGCTGAGGATCAAGCCCAGGGCCTTGCACGTGCTAGTGCTACTGCTACTGCTACTGCTGAGCCCCAACCCAACAACCCCCTCATCTGTGACTCTTAATAGGGCAGAGGTCTTGGGACCTCAGTTCCTTTTCACATGTGGCCTGTGCATCCTCAGAGATTGGTGACTGGGTTCCAGGGATAATCATCCCCAGGCAAATCCAGGTGAAAATTGTATCATCTTTTATGACCTAGACTCCAAAGTCACTGTTATTTCTGCTCTACTCTTACTCTTTGAAGTAGCCAGAAATGATGGTCCAAATTTAAGGTAGAAGAGACATAAATTCTACTTCTTGATGTAGTGACAAAAATCTAGAAATATTGTTGCTGCCATTTTTGGAAAATGCAGTCTGCCACATGCCGATTGAAAATGGAAAATACTGGGCTGGGGATACAGCTCAGTGGTTGAGTGCTATCTAGCATGTTTGATCCCCAACCCTGCAAAAATTAAAAAAATGACTCTTCAACACAGGTAATTTGAGAGCTGCCACTCACCTAGTCCTAGTTGACATTCTGTTGGGCACTTAAGTGCTAGCTTAACTCTTAAAAATTTAGAGGGTACTTTGATATACTTTAGAAGACACTGTGTGGTGCAGTGGTAAAGAGATGCCAAAAGGTTGGTAGAAAACTTCTCATGGTGGCTTGTAGGCTTTAGAATTTTAAGTCTTTACCTGGGCTGGTGGTAAGTTTTCCTTAAGGAATTGCCAGTTTCCTCCCTGGGCAATCAAACATGGCTGCTAGTGTTCTAGAAACCCATTTAGGAAATTACCCTGACTGAAAGAGAGTTGATACTGATACAAAGCTCAGTTCTAGGTGCTAAGACAGTACATGATTAGTCTCTAAGGGGCTTAACAATCTTATAAATGAAAAATACATTTGACAAGACTTTAATGCTTAAGTATTCATATTAATTAATAGTATTAGTATTTAAGATTTTATTATTCTAATAGTAATACTACCATCAGAAGTAATGTTGTCTGACATTTATGTATCACTTTAAAAAATTCCAAGTTGTTTTTCAAGTTCTTTGTCTTGCCTTAGCTAATACATTAACTATAGTAGGTCCCCAGGCTTAGCATAGTGCTTCCAACAAGTGGATACGTAATAAATATTTGAGGTATAGTAGTATAATTGCATCCTCTGCTGTCTGGTATACTAGATCTTGCACTTTCTAGCAGTGTGATATTGAGAGGGTATGTCACCTCTGTAAGCCTGTTTTGTCATCTTTAGAAATAAAGTTAATATCTCTCTATAAAGTATATATAAAAATAGGTTGGGAGCATTGGGTATGTGTTTTTAAATTCTAATATTAAAGCCCAGTATATGTGATAACTAGATGAAATTTCTGGTGTTGAAGACTAGTATTAGACATTTTAGGTACTGAAATTTAAAAAGTGGTATGCTGCCCTCTAGGGGTAATGTGCTATTAAATTAATTCTTGAAATTTTTATCCTTTGTCCTGCAATATAAACTTGTTTTTGGAATAAATATGACATATTAAGCAGTATTTAAGTTTATTTTTGTCTTAATTTTGACCCTCTCCCATTTCTAGACTTTTACTGATATATGTTCATAAGAAAATTTAGGACCACTTTTTCTCTCAAATTAACTTGGTGCCCTTATATTAGTCTTATCTTTCCATCTTAAATTTCACTAGAACTTTTGGAAATAGATACACATTCTGTAAAAGTTAACAAAGGGAGAACTCCATTGATTATGTTTATTTAGAATAGGAGATGAGATCACAAATGATGGAAAGCTAATACCACAAATTCTACTAAAATAAATACAATAACAGCTTCACTAATTAACTTACTGACACAAGTCTGAAAGAACATTTATTAACTATGCAAACATATATCACCTTTTTATATATTAACATTTTAAAATCACTGTTAATTGTAATAAAATGCATACAATGAAATTTACCATCTTAATTTTTAACTGTACAGTTTCCTGATGTTAGAAACATTCATTTGGTTATGGAACCATCACTTTTATCCTTCTCTGAAATTCTCTTCATGTCTAAACACAAACTTCATTTCCCGTTCTCTTTCTGCTTTTGACTACACTAGATACCTCATATAAGTGAAAACACAGTGTTTGTCATTTTGTGATTGTTATTTTTATTGAGCATAACTGTCAAGATTAGTCTGATTTGCAGATTTTTCTTCCTTTTTAAGACCAAATAATATTCCATTTTGCTTTTACATTCAATGAATTCTTGGTTTGTTTCCATCTTTTGACTGTTATGAATAGTACTGCTATGAATGTGGGTGTACAGACATCTTTTTTTTTTTTTTTGTCTTTAAACACAGATTTTAATGATAACAATTCCTTTAAGCTCAATTAACTTCAGCTATTACAAGTCTTATGCAGATGTCACTATTAAGACAACATTAGTGACTTGCACTGGGTTCCTCATAGAAGACAAATTCACTTATAAGTGTAATCAACAATCATTTAACAGTTTTGTTATGTTAACACAAAACATGGCTAGTTTGAGTTACACCCCCCCCATCACTAACACAGCATGATCAGTATACTTCAAACTATTAAAAAAAAAAAAAGTGAGTGTTTCACTACCCCTGAGACCACTATGTTAACTGTGGTTCATACTTTTAAATGTGAGTACACCCACACAAGGAAAACAAACTAATCATTTATTAAAAAAAAAATCTGATTATCACATTGCAAATCTTCCCAGGGAAAAGAGTGAATCACTTAGCATGTAAATTTACCATTAACAGGTCAACTGGACTCATAATCTTAAGAGAAATTCTAAGAATTTAAGAAATTAAAGTTTATGCATTAAAAGATACAGTAAATACATAGAAATGGTCCAAATCAGTATTTAATCTGCTAATATTCATTTCAGTCCTACACATGGCACTAGTAATGTCGAATTACTGGTTTGGATGGGGGAAAAAAAGAACAAATTCTTTTATTCTTTTAAAAGTTCCATCGTAGATGATCCCAAGTCTAGTGTCCATACATTCAAAAATGTTGGTTTTCCAGGTACTTTAAATTACTGTTCTCTTAAACCTGGAGAAGCCTTTATGGCTTATTCCCTTAGAAGCGACATACGAAATATTGTATAAAGCATTAAGTCAAAGATAAAGAGAACTGGACATATCCACTAGTTATCATTACAATCAATGGTTTAAGTCATCTCTGTAAATACTTAAGGTTGTTCTAGGCTAAAAAATATCAATGTGAAAGCCCATTTAAGATCCACTGCTTACAAAAGTTTTATTAGTGTTTTGGCTTTCAATAAATATGCCTACTAAAGCTGTTATTTTTGAGAGCACAGGAGTTTCAGAAATAATTGTTTTTTAAGAACAGAGCCAAAAAGCAGTATTTCTTACCTTGTGGAGCAGTTACTAGTTTCTTATTCATAATTTGAATCCAAAAGTTTTAACAGCATGACATCTACCCTGAAGAACCCACAATTTTTAAAGCAAAAGTTAAAAAAAATTCACTCATTGGAAAAAATTGTATAGCTGGATTGACACTTCCCAATGAAATGCTTATTACAGAATTAACAAAGCCAGAATATCTTCAGAAGGCATGCATTTCACTTCCAGTTTAGATAAGAACCTTTAGTCAATAAATCACGTCCAAACTACATATTAAACCGTTTATAAAAAATTAAGCATTAACATTTATTTCTAGCTTTCCACCTGTGTGTGCAGACAAGGAATAAGACTTGCACACAAGTGTAAGCAGTGCAAAAAATGTGGAAGTGGAGATGTCACGTGCTAGAAATACAGGACTTTAATAAAGCAATGGTTAAAATGAAATAACTAAGAAAAGAAGCATAACTACAGGATCAGAATTAGGAAGGGTGAAAAATGGTAATGCCCTTGTTACCAAAGAAGTTTAGTGGCACAGATAGCACTTGTCAAACAAAAAATCCAATAGCATTGACTTTTATTCGTTCATGTTAAGTCACCTGAAATGATATTTGTTGTATTTAAATGCTCATTAATGTAAATGGCTGAACAATGGATACTCAATATCCCAGTTAAGTCACTTCAACACAGCCTCATGACAACTCCCACACCAAAACAGTACTTTATTTTGTAAATTTTGACCCATTATTACTCCCATTTTTTTTTTAAGCTGTCAAGTGTACACGGTGAAGAGAAATTTGTTAAGATTGGTGATGCACCTGGAAAATAAATTTCTTAAACTCCATATACACGTTTCAAAACTGCTGGGTCCCAAGTCCATTTATGAACTCCAGGGCTGCCAGTATCATGTGCAGCATATGAAAACTACACTATTTGAATAGCTTAATTCTGCATAAATCAGGTCAAGCAATGTGTCAACCTGTAACAGACTGTGCACTTTAACTGAACATGGCAAAATATTCACTCTTTTGAACTTTACATCATCATTTGATGTCAAACAATGAAGCAAACCCCAACAGTATATACAAAAACAGCTTTGCATTTACAAAAGATTGTTTCCCATACTGATTAATCCAGGCAGCTAACTCATTGGTTTATGCAACTTTATTGAAGAAAAATAAATCAATTACTAGCAGAGCTATTAGTTGATCACTCATCCATTGACAACTTGCATCATTTATTCAGTGCTATATTAACAGTGTATTGGAAGATAGATTAACTAATAGCTCCAAGCCTCCTAACAATTTAAATGAAAATTACAAAATGTTTTGAGACCCTATTTTGGAATACAAAGGGTGTTTGACTTCCAATTTCCATTCTCTGTAGAACAAGAACAGGTCATTCCTTTATTGACATGCATAAAATACATCACATTTTCTGTTCTGCTGATGCTATAAATTCAATACCAATTCTCCAGCCACATCAGTTATGAGCATAAAGTATAACATGTAACCTCAAATCTCTAACAGTGGAAGGTTTAAACAAAATGGATGCTGCTAGAATAATGCTGCTTCCTTTGATGTGACAACTGAGCATCCATCTCCCTCCCCCTCAGATGATTTCTTCAGCATGTTAGAGCAGTGAGGAATGGTTTAGTCTCATAACCAAGTTAGAGTGAAGACATTGGCCACATAATACACATGCTCCATTTTTTAAAAAAATTCTGAATCTTGGGCAACTGTTCTCTTGTAACTACTTTACAGTTTCTAAAAGCAGTTATTGTCCAAAGCTGGAAGAACTTAAGTCTTCTCAGATGAGCATGTGAATGAATGGAGGGAGGTAAACAAAAAATAAAATTAAAAAAGATGAGGTCTGATAGGGGAGCAGCCGGATAAGAAAAATCAAAAAAGGAACAGTAATTTAAAGTTTATTCCAGCTATAATGCAGGTTATTCTGACTTTAAGGTAGCATCACATGGCATACTTCTGAGTCCATTCCCGAGATATTCTGTTGTACTTATCTCTGTCTGTTTTATAGATCCGTGCAATCTCTGGCACTAAAGGGTCATCTGGGTTTGGATCACATAGCAGTGAACAAATGGATAAAAGAACTTTAGAAATAGTTAAAGCAGGAGACCATTGTGATCTTAGAATATCAAGACAAATGCTGCCATTACTGTTAATATTTGGATGATAAATTCTTGTTGTAAATGCAACCTTAGGTGGTTTGAAGGGGTAGTCTGTAGGAAAATGAATTGTCAAAAAGAATACACCACCTTGATATGAGCTGTCATTAGGTCCCATAATTGTGGCTTGCCAATGAAACATATCATCCCCAACTGGACCTGCAGAACATTGTGCTGGAGGGTCACGGGCCAAATCACTAAGTTCCTTATTAATCCGTTTCAGCGCCATAGTCTGTGCTTTTCGTCTGGCTCCTCACTATCTCGGTGTGTGCTCAAAGGTCCGGCCAAAACTCTTGATTATCCGGGCGGCGGGGAAGGATTGTCTCTTCGTCTCACACCGGCTGTGCCAGACACAGGCGCAGAGGGGCCGGGGCCTCCCTCAAGCTGCGGCCTCGGCCTCCTCCCCGCGCGGCAGCTGGTGCCTCCCCCGTACAGACATCTTTTGAGATCTGGCTTTTAATTCATTTGTGTATATATTTAAAAGAACAGCCAAATCATTTAATAATTCTATTTTTAATTTTTTGAGAAACCATCATACTGTTTTCCATAGTGGCTGCACCATTTAAATGTCTACCTATGAGTTTTTCATATATGGTCTTTATTATGTTGAGATAATATCCTCTATTCCTAGCTTACTGAGTTGTTTTCTCATGACAGGGTATTGAATTTTGTCACATGCTTTTTCTGCATTGAGATGAGCATGTGGTTTTCTTCTTCATTTTGTTATGTGGTATATTATGTTGATCAATTTTTGCATGTTGAACCATGCTTTTTCGTATGATGTACATTAAGGGACCAACTTCTGTTTTGCATATATGTATCCAATTGTCCCAGTTACTTTTTGTAAGTATTCACAAGTGTAATTCTAGATACAAGTCCCTTTTCAGCTATTTAGTTTACAAACACTTTGTCATATTCCCAAGGCTGTCTTTTCATTTTCTTTTTGTAAAATTTGCTAATTAGTTATACATGACAATAGAATGCACTTTGACACATCATACATTAATGGAGTATAATTTCTCATTCTTCTGATTGTATGTGATGTAGAGTCACACCTGTTGTGTAGTCATATATGCACATAGGGACTGTTTGTATAATTTGGGGATGTATTGTTCTAACTTCATTATTTTGTAGGTGGATATTCATTTTTCCCAGTACTGTTTGCTGAAAAGGCTCCATTTTTGTTGGCTGAATATTCTTGGAACCATTATGGAAAATAACTTGATCGTGAATATGTTTATTTCTGTCTTGGTCTGTTCCATTCATTTATGTGTTTTTCATTATGACAGCCCTGGGCTGCCTTAAATTATTGTAATTTTGTAATATGTTTTACTAAAGATGTTTTTAGTTGTGGGTGGACAATAGTACCTTTATTTTATTTATTCATTTTTATGTGGTATTGAAGATTGAACCCAGTGCCTCACATGTGACAAGCACTCCAACACTGAGCCACAATCCCAGACCATTTTGTAGTAAATTTTGAAATTGAAAATGTCTTAAAAATTCCAAAAATATTTTATGATTGTTTTGGTTATTTTGGATATCTTGCATTTCCATGTGAATTTTGTGATCAACTTGTCATTTTCTCCCAAAAGAAAAATGAAGATGCAGTTTTGTTAGGGATATGTATTTAAAGAAACATAACAACAATATTACACAGAATTTTAAAAAATAGAAGAGTAGTGTTATGGTTTGGATGTGAGGTGTCCCCCAGAAACTCATGTTTGAGACAATACAAGAAGGTTCAAAGGAGAAATGATTGGGTTTTGAGAACCTTATCTCAAATCAGTGAATTAATCCCCTGATAGTTATTAACTGAGTGGTAACTGAAGGCTGGTAGGGTGTGGCAGGAGGAGGTGGGCATTGTGGGTGTGGCTTTTGGGTATATATTTTGTATCTGGCTAGTGAATGGAGTCTCTCTCTGCTTTCTGATCACCATGTTCTTCCATCCTATTGTTCTGCCTCACTTGGAGACCTGAGGAATAAAGCCGTCTATCTATGGTTTGAGATCTCTGAAACTGTGAGCTGCCCCTAAATAAAGCTTTCCTCTTTTACAGTTGTTCTGGTTGGGTCCTTTAGTCACAGCAGCGAGAAAAGGTGACTAAAACAAGTAGATTCTGTATTTTTTGTTGGTAGAATGTTTTATAGATGTCTGTTAGGTCTAATTAGTTTATAACATTGTTTAAATTTTCTGTTTTCTTGTTGATTTTTCTGCATATTCTGTCCATTATTGAAAAATAGATAGTAAAGACCAGCAATTTTACTTTCTATTTTCCCTCAAGTTATGTCAGTTCTTGCTTGATTATTTTGGGATGTTTGTTTACTAGCTGGCTGGGTGTGGTGGCACATGCTTGTTATCCCAGTGGCTCAGGAAGCTGAGGCAGGAGGATCACAAGTTCAAAGTGAGCTAGGCCCTGAGCAATTTAGTGAGACTGTCTCAAAATAAAAACGGGCAGTGGAAGTGGCTTTCATCAAAATCATTTGGTTACTGTTTTTTGTGGTATATCTTGTGTGTGTGTGAATGTGGTACTGGGTATGGAACCCAGGGCCTTGTACATCCTAAGCATGCTCTCCACCACCAAGCTAACTTCTAGCCCTTTGTTTTTATTTAATTTTGGAGCAGGGTCTTGCTATATTGACCAGGTTGGCTTTGAATTTAGAATTCTCCAGAGTCAGCCTCCCAAGTAGCTAGAATTATAGGTGTGCACCACCACACCCAGTTTGTAGTGTATCTTTTTATATCCTTTTACCTTCTCTTTGTTTACATTCTTCAGTCAGAAATGTGTCTTGTTGAGAGCATATAATCAGAACCGGTTTTGAAAAATTCATTCTTGTAATCTCTGCCTTTAGATTTAATCCACCATTTAATGTAATTATGGACAAGGCAGTACCATTTTGTATTTGTTTTTTTATATATCTTTTGTCTCCTGTATTCCTCCATTGTTGCTGTTTATTTTACATAGATATATTTTAGTCTGTTGTTTTAATTGTTTTGTGAGTTATATTTTTTAGAGACTTCCATGAACATTTATTCATAACCATGTACTTATGGATAATTTCAATAACGTTGAAATTTTGTTCCTAATTAAATAGCTCACCCTCCTTTTTTCTTATTTAATACTGCTGTCACATGAATTATGTCTTTATACCTTTATATATTTTTGTTTGTTTGTTTGTTCGTTTGTTTGTAATTTTCCCCTCCTATCTGATTTAAAAGACCACGAACACAAAATACATTTATTACTGTTGTTTATATTTATCCATCTAATAACCCTTATAGGTAATAGTTATTTTTTCCTGTGGATTTGAGTTACTATTCAGTGTCTCAATTATTAATGTTTTTTTTCCTGGGGGCAGATCTGCTAATGACAGATTCTTTTGTTTTTTGTTTTATTTCTGGGACTATTTTAAATTTTTCTGTCTGTCTCTTTCTAAGCAGTGCTGGAGATTGAACCCCCCGGGGTCTTGTGTGTGCTAGGCAAGTGTTCCACCACTGAGCTGCATCCCAGACCATCCTTCATTTTTTTTTATTAGTTGCTAATAACATTACAATGATCTTGACATATCATACATTTGATCCAAATGGGGTACGTAATCTTAGTTTTCCACGTGTACAGATTGCAGGATCACATTGGTTATACAGCCACGTTTATACATACAGCCATACTAGTGTCTATTGTATTCTGCTACCCTTCCTATCCCCCCACCCCCATCCTTCATTTTTTTAAAGCATTGTTTTACTGTACAAGGAGTTCTTTTTGACAGTCTTGATAGTCTTTTTTCTTTTTCTTTTTTTTTTAGTAGTTAGTGTCATCCCACTGCCTTTTTACCTCCATTTTTCCTGATTAGATTTTGCCTCTTCTCTTGATGCTCCTAAGATTTTGTTTTTCTTTGGCTTTCATCAGTTTGATTACAGTGTGTCTATGGGTGAGCATCTTTGAGTTGGTCCTAGTTGGAGAACATTTAGCATCTTGGATGTGTACTTTACTTTTTCTGACCCAAGTTCAGGAAGTTATGTGCCTTTATTCTGTCTTCTTTCTGTTTACTTTCTGTCTATCCTATTAGGTATAATGTTGATGAGCTTGGTGGTGTCTTATGTCTCAGGCTCAGTTTATTTATTTAGTTAAATTTTTTTTTTAGTTGTAGATGGACACCATACCTTTATTTTATCTTTATGTGGTATGAGGATTAAACCCAGTGCCTCACATGTACAAGGTGAGTGCTCTACCACTGAGTTAAAACCCCAGCCCCTCAGTTTATTTTTCTTTGTTCATTATTCCTTCTGTTGAGATTAGAAATTGTTAGTTAACTTCAAATCAATTGACTCTTCTGTCTTCTCAAATCTACTGTTGAGCCCTGACATTAAAATTTTAGTTTAAAAAAATATTTTTAAAATTATTTTTTTCAACTACAGAATTCTGAACTGCTTGTTTAAAAAGTAACTTCTGTGCCAGGAATGGTGATGCAAACCTGAAATCCTAGTGTTTTGGGAGAGTGAAGCAGAAGATAACAAATCTGAGGATAGCATCAGTAACTTATGAGACCCTGTCTCAAAAAGTAAAAAATTCTGGGGCATAGCTCAGTGGTAAAGTACCCCAGGATTGAGTCCCCAGGACCAAAAAAAAGTAATTTTTATTTTTTTGTTCATACTCTGTTTGGTGTGATATTATTCTCATGCTTTTGTTTAGTTCATGGTAAGTTTTTTTTTAACATACTTACAGTATGTTATAGTATGATTTATTTATTTATTTTTTTAGTAAATTCAGTGTCTGGACATCCTTGGGGCAATTTCCATTCATTCCTTTTTATTGCCCTATATGTGGATCATAGTTTCATGCTTTTTAGTTTGTTTTTGTCATTTGGTAATTTTGTGTTGTGTGTTGGATTCTACACTTTAAATTGTATTTTAGGGCTGGGGATATAGCTCAATTGGTACAGTGCCTGTCTCAAATGCACAGGGTCCTTGGTTCGGTCCCCAGCACCATAAATAAATACGTAAATAAATAAATGTATTTTCACAGTTCTAGAATCAGTTCCTTCCTTGCTGGGTGGTTTATAGTTTTTGTTGCTTGTTACTATTTGTTTCTTTAGTAACCTTCCTGGATAAATTTTATAAAGTCTGTTCTGTTAACCACAGGTTGCCCCATTGTCTTGCTCATTTAACTTAGCCCTCAGGCAGTGAATGAACAGAGATTTCCATAAACATTTTGAAGAGTAAGCCTTGCTTCCAGTCTTTGCTAAGGGTATTTTCAGTGTTCATTTTACAGCCCTGCTTTCACTCCTGACTTTGCAGAGCCTCAAGGTTAGGAGGTGAGAAATTTGAGCCTTCTCCACTCTTCCCTGAGCATGCACAGTTCTGCACATGCTAGTAGCCTTCTGGATTCCCAGAAATAACGTTGGAGCTTCTCAGAGTCCTTTCTGGACATATCATTTTCCACCTTTTCTCATTTTTGTCTTTGATCATCTTTTGGTTACTTCTGGTAACTGCAAGATAAAACAATTGCCAATTATATTTTTTTGAAAAGCAGCCTATATGAAAGGTGATTGGTAGTAAGCAGGTAGAGTCAGGTAAAGTATGCATGTTGTGCAAGTAGCAGTTTTCAGGTAGCTGATGAAATGGTCAAATAATGAGTCTCCCAACTTAGGACTTTTTGGCGAGTTCCATGCCTTTTCTACCTATTCAGTGATTGCAAAACCGCTTATTTCTTTAGCTATCATGACTGCTACTTTGTTGATGGGAGAAGATGGGTAGAAGTCACATTAAAATGTTACAAAGTTAGTTGTTCTTACTGAGTTTCTGCTATTTGTCTTGAATTAAAGCACATCTAAGTGTTGCATTTATTTTGTTAATTTCCAGAGTATGGAAATGTTGATTTTGATAGTTTGTCAGTTGTCTTTTCACTTTATTTATTTTTTTATTTTTAAATATTTTTTCTTTTAGTTGTAGTTGGACACAGTACCTTTTACTGTATTTTTATGTGGTGCTGAGGATCGAACCCGGTGTCCTGCACGTGCTAGATGAACACTCTAGGGCTGAGCCACAACCCCAGCCCCTGTCTTTTTACTTTAATGTAGAGAACTAGATTTTCAGAGGTCCTTATTTCTTCTTTCTTTCTTTCTTTCTTTTTTTCTTTCTTTCTTTCTTTCTTTCTTTCTTTCTTTCTTTCTTTCTTTCTTTCTTTCTTTCTTTCTTTCTTTCTTTCTCTCTTTCTTTCTCTCCTTCTCTCTCTCTCTCTCTCCTCTCTCTCTCTCTCTCTCTCTCTCTCTGTGTCTCTCCTCTCTCTCTCCTCTCTCTCCTCTCTCTCTCTCCACCAAATTGAAAAGTTGCCTTTAAAAGATGACAAAATAGGGGCTGGGGATGTGGCTCAAGCGGTAGCGCGCTCGCCTGGCATGCGTGCGGCCCAGGTTCGATCCTCAGCACCACATAACTACAAAGATGTTGTGTCCGCCGAAAAAACTAAAAAATAAATATTAAAAATTCTAAAAAAAAAAAATAAAAAAAAAATAAAAAAAATAAAAGATGACAAAATAGTTTTCATAGTTAAAAATTGGACATTGAGGGTTGGGGTTTTGGCTCAGCAGTAGAGTGCATGCCTAGTACGTGCGAGGCCCTGGGTTTGTTCCTCAGCACCACATAAAAATAAATAAGTAAAATAAAGGCATTGTATCCAACTATAACTAAAAAAAATAAATATTAAAAAAAAATTGGACATTGATGTCAACAAAATATAGTTGAGTTACTTTCAAGTGATTGATACCTGAGGGTTTTTTTCCATGTTAACACACCTAATGTGAATCTGAACCTAACTCAGTGCTTTCTTAATTGGAATAGTATTTTGTATAAGGTAATTAGTAATGTAACTAGGGTTTGTGTAAGTAACATTTATGTAATATTAACATGAAAAACATTAGTCTTTTCTAGGGAATGCACTTTAAGAACTAAGAGACTAGTTCCTAAGTTAATTTTTACTCCATTTCCTTTTGTTGCTTTATTTATACAAACGTACTTTATTTCCAATGACATTCTGTTTCTGCAAATGTAAATTATAGTGACAGTAATGGAAGGTTTTGATTTATGATTATGAAAATTGAGAAAAGTAGATTGAGAGGAGTGCTAGTTGTAAAGATGGAAAAGATACTGTTAATAGTTATAAAGTGCTTACTGGATGTGTTGTTGTATGGCTCCTCCTGGACTTCTCTCTGATCCAGTAATAAACTTTATAAGACTCAGGAGATATTAAAAGTATAGCTGTGTAATCCTCAATAGTTGTTATGGCAGGTAAGGTTGTTAGGATGTGATTCGAATGTGATTTTTCAGCTTCACATAATTGGAAACTAGGGTTATTTATTGTTCCTTTATTGGTCTGTAGAGATTGTAGTAACAGAGCTCAAACTACTAATTTCTATCTTAGCATTTTTTTAACCTCTTTAAGTGAAGCACAGAAGAATAATAAAATGATAAGAGTGATTATCTCAGAGACATCTGCTTCTTGGGTGTTTGGAAATATTTTATTGCCAAATTATCAGATACATCCAAGATTATCAAACAAATTAACCAGAACATTCTTTAAATTAATGATAAACCTAATATGAGTCCTTAGAAGCTAGGCATGGTGGAGTACACCTCTAATGCCAGCAGCTCTGGAGGCTGAGGCAAGAGATCATAAGTTGGACACCAGACTCAACAACTCAGTGAAACCTTTAGCAACTCAGCAAGACCCTATCTCAAAAAATAAAAAGGACTGAGGATGTGACAGTGTGCCCCTGGATTAGGTCCCTGGTACTGGAAGGGTTGGGGGGAGATTCCTCAGAAATAAGATGTATGGTAATGACATTTATTTATTTATTTATTTAGTTTTTAGTTTTAAAGGTGGCCATTGAAAAGGGAATGTCCACACACACAAAAAAAATATCTACAACTGACATCACACTTTATGATACAGTCTGCACAGTTCCTCTAGATTCTTTTAAAAAGCCTTTGGTCCCATTATGTTCTTTTCATTGAAAGAGATGCACTCATTATTCTTAACATCTCCCCCTCATTTATACGAGAATATTTGAGTTGAATATACAGTCATCCTCTGGTATCTATGGGGGATTAGTTCTAGGACCCCAGAAGTTCCAGGACCAGCAAATCTGAGGGTGCCCATCTGAGGGTGCCCAGATTCCTTATATAAAATAGTGTGGTATTTGCATAAAAACTGCACACATCCTCTTGTATACTTTAATCATTTCTAGTATATACTTAATACAAATAAATGTTATGAAAATGGTTGTAATCCTATAATATTTAGGGAATAATAAGAAAAAAACATGTTACATGTTCAGTGCGGACACAATTTTTCTGAATATTTTCTATGCATGATTGGTTGAATCCAGTGGTGCAGAATCCACAGATATGGAGAGCTGACTTTTTCAGGATTTTGTTAGAGAAATCCAGTTTTCCTGCATCTTTGTAAAATTTTCATTATTTATTTTATATTTTACTACTCACATAAGTATATAAATGATATCTCATAATCTTAAATTTTCATTTCTCTAATGATATTGAACATTTTTTATGTACTTAATTGGCATCTGAATATTTTATTTGAAATGTCTCTTCATGTTTTTAGCTCATTTTCTATTTGTTTTCTAACAATCGCACTTTGAGAGTTCATTAGATATTCTAGATACTAGTCAGATAAGTAGTTTATAAAAATTTTTCATTGCCAATGTCTGGGCTTGGCACAAGATTACG